>NC_088377.1:156745000-156952500 GCF_037993035.2 Macaca fascicularis
TGATACATTTAAATTTAGTATATTTACTGATAGTAACTTCAGAAAATTAAAATAAAATTGAAGTGTCATTTCATAACTCTTCTGGTGTTTTCCTTCCTTATTTGCTCTGTTATAGCCTTGACTAATGTCTGAACTGATTCCCCTCCTACCCATACCCTTTTCAAGATGTAAAACTGAGAACATTTCTCTAATCAGAGTTTTTTATAGCATAGGAAGATAATTCAAAATGTGACTGCAATAAAGAAAGGCGTAGGTGCTGGACTTGAGTGGCCATTCTCTGGTTGACTAGTTAGCTAAGGGATTACACTGACATGACATTTTATCTCTTTCTCTACTGCGTTCTTTTTGTGGATTGAAAAAATTCGTTGCATATTTTTTCTTCTGTCCTTGTGCTTAAACTCTTTACCACAGAGACAATTTGAACTGATTGATATGTGTGACCACAAATCAGTACAGGGCATATCAGGGTTGGAAGAGAAAACCATGAGCAGGAATTCCTAAATACTGATGCAGACAAAGTAAAACAGTCTAGTGACTTCTTTGTTTTCTGGATTCTTTCTTTCTTTCTTTCTTTCTTTCTTTCTTTCTTTCTTTCTTTCTTTCTTTCTTTCTTTCTTTCTTTCTTTCTTTCTTTCTTTCTTTCTTTCATCTTTCTTGTGTAGAAATGCCCTTCCTTTTATATATAATGGTTACAGGAAACTATATGTATTTAAATCTATATAGAGAGATTGATTTTGTATTTAAAATATACACGTATGTATTTAAAAAATATATATAGTTTGTCACAAACTAATTTGTTTTTCTAGCAATACTTCTCCACCCACAAACAAAGAGATTTAAATATGGCAAACAGAAGTTTACAAATATCCTCCCAAAGTTTTGAAATATTTCTGTCCTGTGAAAGTCAACATTTAAAAACTAGTAGCATATTAAAACCAACTTATCAAAAAAGGTTTGTCCTTGGGCAAGTCCAGGTCTTTGCCTTGTTTTTACTATCATTCACTTACCTTTCTGTTGTGTTATTTACTGGGGCAGTGGGAGTCCAAATTTTAAAGCTTTTATTTAGAACACCACAGACATAACAAGTTATAATTTTCATGTTCACATCTCTTTAAAAGTATTGTTTGTATGCTATGTAATGTTGATGCTTAAGAATAATGTCAAATTACTGTACTTAGTAAAAACTGAAAATATTGCTGTTATTGTTTTCCAAAAGATATACATAGTTTCATTTACGGTAACTCTAAAATGTAAGTAGAGGTTTTTTGTTTTTCTTAAAAAAATTAAAATATGTAATTTAAAATATTCTATGCATTTATTTTGAATGAAATAATCTCTTAAATTGATGTCAAGGACATCTATTAAAGTTGAAAATATTAGAAGATTCTCTTTTGGTTTGAGAATGTTCAAAGTGCTTTTACCTTTGAGCAAAATAACTGCGTATTGAATAAAAATCACATTTTGACTGTCTGAATGATGTTGAATTCTTTGCAGCTCAGTTCAAATCTGAAGCAACTACACAAATTACCTTCAGTTTAAAAGTTAGCTAAATTCAGAGCTTCCCATGCATATTTTAATAATACAATGTTGCGACCCTAACGAGGACTGCATTTGTGTTTAAGTCCACATGATAGTGAAAGCTTAATATTAAAAAAAAAAAACTTTTGTCTAGCAAAAGTGATTTGAAGATGTTTTGCTCCATGCATGTGAACTCAGCAGGTGATTCTTGCCTATCTTTGATGTCAAACAGCACAAAACTTCAGTGAGTAGTAGCTTCAGAAATGCAATAGACATAGCTGAGTCTTCATATGAAGCTTATGCTTGAACTACATCAGAAGAACTGACATCTATTATGGTGAGCAAAGACAAGTGTTTGAAAAGAGATTCAAACAGAAGTGTCAGAATTTACAGTGCATAGTTTTATATAAGTTGATTTTAACCAAGCATATCTCTATGAACTCTGCAGGATAGAAAAGAAATTTCAAAAGGCAGAGAAATTGTTGTCATCTAAGGGCATGGAATGTTTTAATAGCTTAAGGAAGAACATTTCTGAAAGGTTATGTGGTGATCCATTTACTTTGACTGAGTAATAAGACTTGTCATTGTGATAGTGCAGTTTTTAACCCTTAGAACAATAGAAATGTAAGTGAACCAGAGAGCATAAAGGGACGCTTAAAACCTCAGAAGAAACTTGAGGTCCATTTTAAGATTCAGTTTTTAGTTAGAGACACTTACTGTAAATGTTCTGAAGATAATCTAGCCGCTAAGGAAAAAACAAACAAGAAGCAACAAAGTCCATTTTTCAATCTGGTGGATCTTAGTGACCTGCACATAAATTAGGCAGAGAAAATTCAGTTGTGTTTCTAAATTAGTGCTTTTCAAAAGAAAACTAACATTAGTGCTGTTATTTTTTGTGTGTATGTGTGTGCTCACTTTTAAATTCCCAACGCTGCACAGGTTTTGTGAACATTATGAAAATAATAACTGTGTGTTTGCATTTGTGAGTATGAATGTACTGTGCGGCGTGCTGCAGAGCAAGGTGGGTGTAAGTGTTAGAGACCTCGAGTGGATAAAGTTTTGTTTGAAATCACGTCGTAAAAGGCCGGGCGCAGTGGCTCACACTTGTAACCCCAGCACTCTGGGAGTCCGAGGTGGGCGGATCACCAGATCAGGAGATCAAGCCCAGCCTGGCTAACAAGGTGAAACCCCGTCTCTCCTAAAAATACAAAAAATTAGCCGGGCATGGTGGCACGCACCTATATTCCCAGTTACTTGGGAGGCTGAAGCAAGAGAATGGCTTGAACCTGGGAGGCAGAGGTTGCAGTGAGTCGAGATTGTGCCATTGCACTCCAGCCTAGGCGACAGAGCAAGACTCCGTCTCAAAAGAGAAAGGAGAAAAAAGAAAAAAGAAAAAAAAATTGTTTCATTAGGGTTTAATCACAGCAGTTCCCCAAAACACTCTCTAGGGGTCTAGTGTCACAAACTAATTGTTTTTCTAGCAATGCTTCCCTACCCATACCCAAACAGATTTAAACAAAAGTAAAACTCCTTGGCTAAAAGATCAGAAGCTCAATTCTTATGCAGCATTTTCCAGATTGTAATCAACATTTAGCAGTGTGAGATCTATCTCTTCTTAACCTACAATTAGTGCAATTAATGCACCACATGGCAAACCACTTGTTTGGTTATTATATTCTAATGTTTGCTTTTAACAACGAACTTCCCTCCCTAGATTAGCTGCTAAAGCCTCCTTCCAGGAAAAACAGCTGGCTACTCAAATTCAAATTTGTCACTCCCTTTAGTGCCACATCTCAGTTCTTTCAGATTTAATTAACAAATGTATTATGCTGCATTTAAACAAATACTTTCTCCTTCTAAAGCAGTTTCGATCTTTAGACGGGAAAGAGTACACGTGGCAAATGTGGGTTGAGCCAGCCTGATTATGAACACATCATGTAACACATGATCCTTTCTTTCGTGTTACCCAATACGAATTAAGCCACAGGAAAGTAAATTTAACACATACTTATTAAGAATATATGTTCTACAAAGCACAGGTATAGTACTATAAAGAATTTTTTAAAATGGTATAATAATAGTAAAATAACCAGCATTCATTAAACTGTTACTGAATTAGCTCCTCCTATCCAGTTGGTGTCTATTTCCTTCATAGCACTTTATTTCTTTACATGGTTAATGTATTTCTACCTTTTCTCACTTATACAGTCTAAGAAGGTAGGAATCTTATAAGTCTTCCTTATTGCCCTGTCTCCAATGTCTAGCAGAATTCCTGATACAGGAATTCTGGTATGGATACGGGATACAGGTATGTCTGACTCCAGTACCCAAGATGGTAACTTTTTCACAATGTCAGTTCAGAGGGTTCGTAGTAGGTTTTTGTTGCTGAAACATAGTCCTCAATACATAATGCCAGGAATTTATAATCAGGGAGATAAAGATGTACATAAATAAATCATGGAACAGATACTGCAAACTGCTATAATAGAAATACAAAATTACTATAATAGAAATACAAAAATCAATCTATGAATGAGGAGAGGGTTAATTAATTATACTTTAAGTTCTGGGATACATGTAGAGAACGTGTGCTGTGGTGGTTTGCTGCACCCAACCCATCATCTCCATTAGGTATTTCTCCTAATACTATCCCTCCCCTAGCCCTCCGCAGGCCTCAGTGTGTGATGTTCCCCTCCCTGCGTCCATGTGTTCTCATTGTTCAACCCCCACTTATGAGTGAGAACATGCGGTGTTTGGTTTTCTGTTCTTGTGTCAGTTTGCTGAGAATGATGGTCCAGCTTTATCCATGTCCCTGCAAAGGACATGAACTCATCCTTTTTTACGGCTGCAGAGTATTCCATGGTGTATATGTGCCGCATTTTCTTAATCCAGTTTGTCACTGATGGGCATTTGGGTTGGTTCCAAGTCTGCTATTGTGAATAGTGCTGCAATAAACATACATATATATGTGTCTTTATAGCGGCATGACTTATAATCCTTTGGGTATATACCCAGTAATGGGATGGCTGGGTCAAATGGTATTTCTGGTTCTAGATCCTTGAGGAATTGCCACACTGTCTTCCATAATGGTTGAACTAATTTATATACCCACCAACAGTGTAAAAGTGTTCCTATTTCTCCATATCCTGAGGAGAGGGTTAATTTTAATTAAAAGACATGGATCTAGCAATGTTTTCTGGAAGCACATGATTGATTTCATATATTTTATTTTATAGTTTAAAACCTTCCATTTCGTTTTCTGCTTACAACATCTCTCTACTGGAAAGATTTATTTATATTTTAATTCATGTAGACATATTTTTCTTTATGTTACTGAACAGTGCAGTGATAGCTGATTTAAAATCCTGTCAGTAATTCCAACATATGGGTTATCTCAGGATCAGTCTTTAGAAAATGTCTTTTCTTTGGAAAATGAGTCATATTTTCCTATTTATATGCAAGTAATTTTGAGTTATATTGTGGATATTATGCAGGTTACTTCATAATATCCACAATACCTTCTCCAACCTGTTTTGGAGACTCTAGATTTGATTATATTCCTCTAAAGAATGTCGATAATTTTTGTCTGGTTTTGCAAGCTATGTACTTTTTTGGACTCAAACTACAAACTCAGTCTCTTGGACATCAGCTTACATCTCAATTCTGTTTCTTCAGCCTTAGCTAGACTGCTTGAGTTTGCCTATTGAATAATTTGTTTATGATTCAGCTGGACCGAGATTTGCTCAGAGTATACACAGAGAATTAGGGTCCCCTTTTATCTGGCTTGGCTTCTTTCCTGAATTCCCTCTAATTTTTGAGTGTGTGTGTGGCTATACTGAACTCTAAATTGTGGTTCTAAACCATAATTCCTGTGCATTTTTCAATCAGAATTTTAGCATCTGCATGCTACAGACTGGGGCTTATCCTCTGGCTGGCAGCTATAAAAATAAGAAACTCATTAGTTGCTGTTCTCTTCCCCCAAGAGTCAATCCCCTTCAGACTCTGCCTGCTTTTGGTTGCTCTTCCATGCCTTTGAGTAGTTGGATGTTTATTTTTGTGTGCCCAAAGTTAATAGTTGTTGTCTGTGAGAGGGTTAATTTGAGAGCTTGCTTCGTCTTCAATGGGCACAGAACCTTATTGAAACCTACAAGATTTAAATAACCTTAATAAGTTTTCCATGGACGGAAATGGAGCTGGTTGATGCTGGTGGTGGGTGTGTATGCAAAAGAGAACTTTTATATCAAAGGAACTGCTTGTACAATGGTATTAGAAATATGGATCACAACATATTGAGTTTGCAGCATTCTGAATAGGTCAGTGTAGGTATTTGGTTGTTTATATTGCTGTAACTGTGTAGAAGAATATGTGTACACAGGAGGGGTAGGTAAGTTAGACAGGAAGGAAAGGGTGAAAAATCACTTTTTGAAATGCCAGGTTTGGACTCTAATCTTTGGATAGTGTGTAGCCACAGAAGATTTTTGTGCACAGTGGAGAGGTGATCATATGTCTTAGGATAATCACTGGCTGCAATACAGAGGATGAATCAAGGAAACCTTTCAGGAAGTTATTAAGTAATCCAGACAAAAGGCCAAAATTGAAGCAGTTACAGCATAAATTCATCTAAATTAAGCAAATATAATTAAAGTTTAGGAATATTTTTCCATACATATGGTCTGTAATAGTTAAAAAGACATCTAAAATAAGATCTTGTCACCATGGGAATCTAATTGTTATAATATTTTGATTGATATTAAATCAGTCATAAAACATTTATGCATCGTGATTTCAACTTGTAACTGAAAAATATTAAACTCCTTTGCAAATTTAAACATTAGATGTACTTAATTGTCAATTAATTAGCATTAGACTTGAGAGGGTGAGAGTGAGAATAAACTGACATTTATGAATTGCTTATGACATGCCAGGCATATTATCATCTTCAGTGCCTATTGGAACCCCTGTGAAAGAGTTATTTTTATTCCTATTTTATAGATGTGGAAATTAAGAAAGCATAGAAGTTAAACATACCCTTTGCAAGTCATACTACTAGTAGGTAGAAAATTTATTAAGCTCCTGGACTAGGTGATTCTAATGTTTGTTCTGTTTTCAGCATAACTTTACTTTTAAAAGTGAGATACTTAACGTATAGAGAAGCTATAACTCCTTTTTTGGAAGCAACTTACATTTCCCTTCTTCTTCAGTGTCCTTTGATAAGTATTTCCACAATGGACATGAATTCTTTGGAAGTACAATAAAAAGAGATGGTTCTTAGGAAATAGTTTTTCAAGCATTTTTATGTAGAAGAAAATTGGTAGACAATTCTTTTTTTGTGTTGACAAGGTCTCGCTCTGTTGCCCAGGCTGGAGTGCAATGGTACAATCACAGCTTACTGCAGCCTAGAACTCCTGGGCTCAAGCAGTCCTCCCACCTCAGCCTCCTTAGTAGCTGGGACTACAGGCGTGGGCCACCATGCCTGGCTAATTTGTTTTTTTGTTGTTGTTGTTGTTGTTTTTTGTAGAGATGGAATCTCACATGTAGCCCATGCTGGTCTCAAATTCCTGCCCCCAGCGATTTTGCAGCCTTAGCTTTCCAAAGTGCTGGGATCACTATTTTGAGCCACTGTACTTGGCAGAATTAATTCTTAATAGAGTAAAATCTGAAAGAACAATCATCTTAATAGTAAAAATACATGAGATAAAATACGTGATCTTTATTCAGGGAACCAATTGTTTTGATTTTATTTTATTTTTTCATGAGTTGACAAAGATAACTAAGGACTACCTGGAGAAAAGATAGCAAATTTTAGGGTGAGTGTTTTTAAGGTTATATTTTCATATGGGGGAAATATAAAGTGATAAATCATTTAGTCCTTCATACAGCTTTTAACTGTATAAATATCTAAATGATCCTTGAAGATATACTTCAAATTTAATCTTATTACCCTTGTTATGATTTTAGTATTTGACCAGTCATCTTCCTCTTTCTAGCTGACACCTTCCCAGATGACTGGGTATATTTAAGGAGTGTGGGAGGCTGGAGAAAAAGAGTGTCCCATGATTCTTATACAAGAGAAGATACTGGGAGCATGGGAGAAGTTTCACCTGTGTCTTATTAAAGATATTATTGAAACCAGCAAAAAGTGGCTTTGTTATTATTACTGAAGATTTCTCACATTTTTGGCTGGCTCTAAACTATTTTAACAATGAAACTTTAATGAAGACTAATGCTGAAAACACTGGCCATTTCCAGATTCAACCTGCTGTGTTGTGTGGGAAAATAATCACACAAACAAATACAGATTTTAGTTAGTTGTTCCTGGTAACTTACACAATCCATGAAAAAAAAAAAAAAAAAAAACAAGTCTCTGGAGAATTAGGCTGTGATTGAGAGGAGGAGAAAGTGTAGGTGTTGTGGAATAGCACATTGAATAGAGATTGTTGAGAAAATATTATTGAGGATCACTTTGCTGTGGGTCCTGGATGACTGAGCAGAGAGAATCATTGGATTTAGAAAGATTGCTTAGCTCTCAAGAACTAGCACAACCTCTAGCTGATTGCTGTGAGTTCTGTTTTTGTTCTGAAATGGTGTTGCTCATCTGTAAGCATTTTTATGGCCATTTTTGTTCTAAAAACTAAGCGTCACAGATCAACTAGGGATTGGGCTCAAAATTTGGGAAAAGTACTGGAGATTTCAAACACACTATCATAAATATAAATATGCTTAGTTTTTATTATTATTATACTTTAAGTTCTAGGGTATATGTGCACAATGTGCAGGTTTGTTACATATGTATACATGTGCCATGTTGGTGTGCTGCACCCATTAACTCATCATTTACATTGGGTATATCTCCTAATGCTATCCCTCCCCCCTCCCTCCACCCCACGACAGGCCCCAGTGTGTGATGTTCCCCACCCGGTGTCCAGGTGTTCTCATTGTTCAATCCCCACCTATAAGTGAGAACATGCAGTGTTTGGTTTTCTGTTCTTGCGATAATTTGCTGAGAATGATGGTTTCCAGCTTCATCCATGTCCCTACAAAGGTCATGAACTCATCCTTTTTTATGGCTGGATGGTATTCCATGGTGTATATGTGCCACATTTTCTTATTCCAGTATATCATTGATGGACATTTGGGTTGGTTTCAGATCTTTGCTATTGTGAATAGTGCCATAATAAACATACGTGTGCATGTGTCTTTATAGCAGCATGATTTATAATCCTTTGGGTATATACCCAGTAATGGGATGGCTGGGTCAAATGGTATTTTTAGTTCTAGATCCTTGAGGAATCACCACACTGTCTTCCACAATGGTTGAACTAGTTTACAGTCCCACCAACAGTGTAAAAGTGTTCCTATTTCTCCACATCCTCTCCAGCACCTATTGTTTCCTGACTTTTTAATGATCACCATTCTAACTGGTGTGAGATGGTATCTGACTGTGGTTTTGATTTGCATTTCTCTTACAGCCAGTGATGATGAACATTTTTTCATGTGTCTGTTGGCTGCATAGATGTCTTCTTTTGAGAAGTGTCTGTCCATATCTTTTGCCCACTTTTTGATGGGATTGTTTGATTTTTTCTTATAAATTTAAGTTCTTTGTAGATTCTGAATATTAGCCCTTTGTCAGGTGGGTAGATTGTAAAAATTTTCTTACATTCTGTAGGTTGTCTGTTCACTCTGATGGTAGTTTCTTTTGCTGTGCAGAAGCTCTTTAGTTTAATTAGATCCCATTTGTCAAATTTGGCTTTTGTTGCCATTGCTTTTGGTGTTTTAGTCATGAAGTCCTTGCCCATGCCTATGTCCTGAATGGTATTGCCTAGGTTTTCTTCTAGGGTTTTTATGGTTTTAGGTCTAACATTTAAGTCTTTAATCCATCTTGAATTAATTTTTGTATAAGGTGTAAGGAAGGGATCCAGTTTCAGCTTTCTACATATGACTAGTCAGTTTTCCCAGCACCATTTATTAAATAGGGAATCCTTTCCCCATTTCTTGTTTTTGTCAGGTTTGTCAAAGATTAGACAGTTGTAGCTGTGTGGTATTATTTCTGAGGGCTCTATTTTGTTCCATTGGTCTATGTCTCTGTTTTGGTACCAGTATCATGCTCTTTTGATTACTGTAGCCTTGTAGCATAGTTTTAAGTCAGGCAGCGTGGTACCTCCAGCTTTGTTCTTTTGGCTTAAGATCGTCTTGGCAATATGGGCTGTTTTTTTGGCTCCATGTGAACTTTAAAGTAGTTTTTTCTAATTCTGTGAACAAAGTCATTGGTAGCTTGATGGAGATGGCATTGAATCTATCAGTTACGTTGGGCAGCATGGCCATTTTCAGCTATCTTAATTTTAGAGTGGTCCCTCTAGGCTCACTCTGGAAAGATCATGTCAGTGTTTCAATTTCAACAAGATTTAATGAAATTAAATGACTTCATGGAGGTTGTTTTCTGAGTTTTATGAAAAATTATAATATATAGAAAAGCATATAAAATATTTTTAATTGGCCTTTTCTTTGGCAATAGCTAGTAAAAAAATTATTGATGTATTTGTCACATTTTAAAGAAATAAATACATAATTTGAGTGTTCTATAATCAGAAATAAATATTTGGGGTATTTTAATACTAAGTTTCTCTTGAAACTATGTGGTTTCCTACTTTTGGCTTAATAGGATGCTTGATACATTGATCAACAAATTGCAAATTTATATGCTCTTGTCAAGCCAGATTTCAGTTAGATAACTTCTCTGCATTATAATGTGGTACCGCACTTACTAACCAACTCCACAATGGCTTCACCAAACTTATTTAGCACTAAATTCATACCCAGACCTTAACAGAGTCTTTAAATAGATTAACTTATTGAATGCCCACAAGAATGCTTTATTGTCTATTTCTTTCATTGACGAGGAAACCAGTGTGCAGAGAGTTAAAGAAGCTGTCCAAAGTCTCATAGAAATTATGTCATCAGAAGTAAGTCTGTCCAAGTTCAGCACCTTTATTCTTTCTGCTGTGCTATTTACCACTTCATGAGGTATAACTATTAATAGACCGCCTGAAATATATAATGAGGACATCTTTCCTTCTGTATAATCTGTATATAGATAATAGTAAGTAGATAGATAAATTATTTTTATCTATCATTTATTGATTTATCTATAAAATCAGTTTTCCTAATGTTTAAACTCAAAATGCTTCTTTTAAAGCACCAGCAATTGAAACTACTCAAACTTACTAGTAAAAAATTACATAAGGATTATAGAATGGAGAAGAGTGATTCTGTCAAATGGTACACATACTTGTTTCACAGTAATGTCAACCTCAGACATCATGAGCCAGTCTCAGTGGGGCATACATGAAAGAAATAAAAAGCACACTGTTTGACGATGTGATGCAATGGGGGTTACTCCTTTAGATAAAGATTTTGCTGATGGTTTAATATAGATTTTTTTCTGAATTAAATGTTGAATGTACTCAATAATTGTGATTTCTTCTTATTCTCCAAGAATAACCTTTACACCAAAACTTCTCAGTCTAACAATTGAGAAAAACTGGTTAGATAACTTCATTTTCCGGAAGGAAGGAAAGCACTGGACTCTAACAACTTCTGTGTTTATATCAATTTTACAAAAGTGATGATTATATTTACTAAACAATCTAAAATAAAAGATAAGACATTTTACTAAAGAAGAGTTTATTATATGAAATGTATTTTCGTAGCAAGTGAATATACTCCTTCCAAAATTTTGTGAAGTGATGACTATCAAACAGTAGGGCAATAGTTTGGAAACTTCATTTAGTTGCAGGATCCCTCTGCCTTTGTATTTCCAAAAACACTTTAAATAGTTTCTCTAAATATAAAACAGACACAAATGAAGGCTCTGTGGTTGAAATCTGAAATGTGAAACACCTCTATGGGATCTTAGACCAATCTGAGATACCAATAGAAAAACTTGAACTAGAACATACGAATAATTTTTGAACAAATGTCAAATTAGTCTCCCTAATAGCAATAACATAACATTTAAAAAAACAAACCATACACATATGCAAAATTCCAAGGGTCAAGTTGGAAATAAAATTTACTTGACAGTGGAATAAAAAATATTTTAAATTACTAATTTATGTTTTCCAATAGCAATTTAACACAATTTTAAAATATATGCCCGGACAGTAACTCGATACTTAATCTAGTTAGGCTGCCCTTAGCACTACACTTAAACCTGCCCATGACAATAGATAATACTTTTATATGTAAAGAGAATCTGTGCAATGCACTTGGTACTCAACCAACTGGAAAATGGCCTTGATTTAAAAACTTGAAAGCCAAATGTGTTCTCTATCAAAATTACAAACTACTGTTCTGATATATCATTGGATCATTTCACCAGCAGTGGACCACAGATATAAGCTTTATTTAAAAAGGGTGGCATGTTTTAAATGTCCATTAATGTATGTTTAATTATAATAGAATGACTATAAAAGTCCATATGACATCTGCATGAGGATCAAAACAATTAATTATAATCAGCATTAACTCAGTGAATACAAAATGAATGAGAAAGGGATGTTCGAAAGAAAAAAAAATGAAATGTAGAGAGCTTAAATATGAATAATTATACTGGATTTATTTTTATTAAAGAAATCAAGAAAAATTTAATACTCAGATTTTATACTTATATGATTTAATAAATATTTTTAAAATATATATTTTTATCAGTTGCCAAAAATTCCAAACTCACTAAAGTACATGAAAATAGAACATACATTTTTTCACTCATTTATTAATGCAGCAAATATTTATTCAACACTTGTTAGAGAGATACCTAATTATATAATTATAATCAGGGTAATATGAACAATTATAATAAGAGTAATGTACCCAAAGAAGAGAATACTCAGTTCTGTGGGGCAGGGAATGGATTGGGAACATACTGAGAAATGCAGAAAGATACTTCAAAGAGACAGAATCCTTTAAGGGTATTCTGAAGAATTAGTGGTAGTAGAGACATAGAAAGGGCAAGATTACTCCGGGAAGGACAGAAAGCATGAGCGGTGACATGGGGTTTGGAAGAGCAGTGTCTTCAGAAAGCTACATTGTCCACTTGGATGAAGAGAAGTTTTAGGGGATACAGCAGGAGATGAAGTTAATTGGAGGTAGGGAGCAGATGCTGTTAAGACCTAGCTGAATAATTCAGACTTCTGGACCCTGGGAAACACTGAAATATTCAAAGTAGATGGGTAATGCAATCAGTTTTACATTTTAAAAAGACCACTGTGTTTACAGATAGAGTAAATATCAGTAAATATTAGAAAGTATTAGTACATATCAGAAAGGATAGGGAGAAAGATAACAGAAAGCTACATTATCCCACATGAGGTCCTCAGCTGAGACAGTGGCAGGGGAGCTCAAGAGAAGGGTGGAAACTCCCAAATGAACAATGATTTGAGGTTGGGGCTGGGGAGATAAAGAGAGGGAAAAAATAGTAGAATGATCACCATGTTTTACACTTGAGGACTTATTGGACTGTGGTATCTTTTACTAAAATGAAAAACAATACAAGGGAATAAAGGTCTGGGAGGAAATAATGAGTTCAGTTTTGGACATGATGAAATTGATGGGCCTCCAAGATACACATGAAAAGATTTCAGACATCAGTTGCATATATAATTATAGAGATCAGAAGAAAAATCAAAAATCAGAATGTTTGCATTAATTACAGTATGTTCATGCTCTGAAATGTTCAATTCCTACACGTATATCTTTGATACACTATAGCATTTCAATGTGTAAAATATTGCCCCTATGTACAAAATTGAAAAAAACACCTGCAGTAAGTATCATAGGTACAGCAGAGAGCTACAAACGTGACAATCAAAAGTTTGAGATGATATACTAATGCTCATGGACATGGACAAATTATTTTTTTAAACATGGAACAGAGTAAACTAAAAATGGCCGGAAAAAATATATCAATCCAAAGATCAGCCATTTACCGTCCCTACATTATTCACATATCCATGCCTTTATTTTCATTGTTCAGGTACTATTGTATTTTAGATGCTGGGAAGTAGCAACAAACAAGACAGAAAACATCAACGCATCATGGATTTTACAGTAGTCAAAATTCAGCATAAACACATACACAAATAAATATATCCTTATTTCAGAGAGCAATAAACACAATGAAGAAAAAGAAAGCAGAATAAGGCAACAGAATGTGAAGAGTATCTATTTTAGAAAAGGTAGTCAGAGAAGAATTCTTTTTGAAGGGGAGAAAGGAAGGAGTCATGGAAAAATACGGGAGAAAAAGACTCAAGTCAGAAGGATCAGCAAGTTCATATTCCCTAAGGCAAGAATCCTTTCCCTTATTGAAGGAAATAAATGCAGCATAGGCTGGAGCAGAGTGAAGTAAGGGAAGATGATGGGAGCTGATATTGAAGAATCTACTAGAGGTGAATATGACAGTGTTTTGATGCCTGGAGACAGCAACACGTGTGGGTTTTATTCTACTCTAAGTGTAACCTGAATCCAATGGATGGCTATGAGTAGAGAGTGAAAATATCTGGTTTCTAGTTTTTAAGAAATTAATTCAGGCTTCTACGCAGAACTGTGGCTGTAATGGAGCAAGATTGGAAACAGGAACAATGAGGAGGCTACAACTGTAGTCCGGGTGATAGATAGTCAAGGCTGGACCAGGATGGTGGTGGTGGAGCTGATGAGCAACAAACAGACTTGAGAAATGTGTTGAGAGTAGAGCAATGAGACTTACTGATGGATTATAAAGTTTCAGCCATAACAAGTTACTGGTCAAAATCACATCAGAGAAGGCCATGTGTCAAATAGTTTGGCTGTTAAAAATTGACAAGCAGTATTTCTACTAGGCTATTTTTGATCTGATTACACCAAAAAGTTTTAATGAGTCAACACATTTAGAAAAGTTCTTGACTCTGAACACATCCTTATTGCAGAATTATTATTTCCTAGTGTACCCCTATGGTTGCTAAGTTATGAGTGGGATACATTTAGAAGAAGAAAACAATTTTCTAAGGAACCCCAACGGAGGACACAAAAGACAAGACATAATGCTGATTTCTGTCTCTGTATCTTGACTTATTCTCATCATATTTCTGAATATGTGAAAAAGATACATGATAGTATCCACTAATGGCATTTGGTATGAAACTGTGATACCATATATAAACACAAACCTAACAAATATTTTAGTCTGTAAATAGCAATAGTTATTCATCATGTAAAATACTATGCAACATGAAAAAGGATTTTCATACATCTACAAACAAGATTTTATTAGGTTTTCATTTTTAGAATGAAGAAATTTTTGGTTCACTAAAAATTACATGTGTTAAACACACATTTGAAGGCCAGTGAGTTTCACTTGGTAGCTTAGATCACATGGGCCTAAAGAAAAGAAGTTCTAAACTCATGAAAATTGGAGTTTACTCAGGAAATACCGGTAGCATCTTAATGAAAGTGCCATGCATGCCCCTTCTGAAATTTAACACATGCAATGAACCTTTCCACATCTATGGCAAATGCAGACTTCGCTGCCTTAAGGGCTTGGCATTTTCAGATAAAAAAGAATCAATGTCATTATACAGTATCTCTCTAGAGCATCGTAATTATTCTGCATGCATACAATATTTATTTAAAACTTAAAATTAAACTTGAAGAGGTGGTCATTTGAAAGCCGGCAGTCAGTGAACGGATCCTGTATTCATGAAAAAGAGAATATTTCTTCTAAAAGTTGAGAAATAGATCAAAACGGTCTTTCCAGTAACTGACACTTTAGTCATATAGATGCTTTTTATGTGTCAGATTTATTAATAAAGAAGGTCCATGGGAATGAGAGGAGGAAATCTTGAGGATGTGACTGTCAGTTTTTGATATGTCAGGTATAATTTTGTAGCTGTGATTTTTGGATTGCAGTACACACGCAGCATTGTACTGATGTTTGTGTACCTCTTTGTACTCATCATTTGTGATGACTGGAAAAGAAGATAAGGCGGAGATGTTTTGATACAGGATTGAAACTTGAAACTACAGTCCTTCAATTTGAACAGTATTCCTGTTTCATCTTTCTTTTCATGTTACCTTTTTAACTTTTGCCACTGATGTAAAAGGAAAAAAAAAAAAAAGAAAATTTGAAAAGATGCCAGGTGTTGGTTCTTATCTGGGTGAAGGATCACAGAAGTAGAGGATAAAATATAGTTTGTAGTTTGGCACAGCAGCAGACTTATGAAGATCAAACACTTGTCAACAACAACTGTTTGTCCTCCTATGGCTATCATAGCATTATTAAGATAGTGACATGTCTTCATAGTTGGTACGTTTTGCCAAGATTGTAGTATGTAATTTCCAATTAGTTTAACAGGGTGTGTTCTGCTGTGATGAATACAGTCTTCCTTAATTGCTTTTGGCTGATTCCTGAAATAAAAGAGCATCACCGTGTTACAAATACATGGGTCGGTCACTGTGAAATTCAGAATGATATGATCTCTTTTAAGTCATCAAAAATAACACAAAAACAGGTATTTCCAAAAAAAGGAGGTAAAGCAGTTTATTTTTACGATGTCTGAACTGAGAATGCAGCAAAACTGAAAAGTAAAAGAATTGTGCCAAACTTTTTTTCTCTTTTTTTGGTTACCGTTTTACTGTGCTTGGCTAGTAAACACTTTGCCCTCCCCATATTGACTTGTATGAATAGACCAGCTGCTTGTGTGGTAAATTTTGCACTGTATCATGCAATTATTTGTGAAAATTCTCATATTTAACCAAAGAGATCAATAATGAGTGACTGATTTTCCACAAACTTACTACTTTTTCTTCTCTTTTTTAACTCCTGCAGATGTCAGTATACCCTGAATGTCTAACAGTAGTGGTCCATATTCAACTCAGATTATTTCTGTGAACCTTACCTTCATGAGGTCTCAGAGCCAATAGTGCCTTTCAGAGCTTGCAGTGACTACAGCATTGTTGAGTTTCTCACGATTCCTTCTAAGTGACCTCTTTTAGCAGTAGTTGCTCTCAGTAGCCATATGACATCCTAAAGAGCCAGAGGGGCTGGAAAAAATTTAGAGTTACCATGTGGCCAAAAAAAAAAAAAAAAAAAAAGGAACCAAAAACAAGGAAGAAAATTTGAATAACAAAGTCTTGGGTAGAGATGTGAGTCCATTAAAATATAAAGACATAAACTTTTAGGTGAAAAAGACACTTCTTTAATACTTTCAGAGATTTTGTGTGGCTTTGATTTTTATGTGGGGTTTGTACTTCTATACATGCCAAACAAAACCACTTGAGAAAACCAACTTAAACATCATAAAACTTTGTGCATATAGCCAATAAAATTACATCATATTTATAAAGATCACTTTGCAAATTGTGACTTAATCTATGTACCTATTGTAATTTCAGATAAGTCTAAACTTGTCCAGAGGGTTCTAATTAATGGCCAGTTTCCAGAAATAAGAAAATAAGAAAAGGCCACAACATAATCTAGCCAGTTAGATTGCCTGATTCAATATAACTCAGTGTAATTTTCTCCAGTGACTTCTTTCTATTAGCATTTATTTATTTTATTGTATTAAAGTTTTCAGAAAATAATACACATATGTATTACTAAAAGGCTTATGCCACAATATAGCTTTTCTTACCACAATCCCTAACTATTCTACTCAGCAAAGACAACTATTTTCAGTATTTCTAAGGTGTTTCCTCTGGTATTAATGTTTATTTATTTATGAAAAAATATATATTTTTCTTATATATATATATCTATCTTGTATATAAATATATTGTATTAGTCTGTTCTTACATTGCTATAAAGAAATACTCGAGACTGGGCAATTTGTAAAGAAAAGGGATTTAATTGGCTCACGGTTCTGCGGCTGTATAGAAAGCATGATACTGGCATCTGCTCAGCTTCTCAGGAAACCTCAGAAAACTTGCAATCAGGGCAGAAGGTGAAGAGGGAGCAGGAGCAAGAGAGAGAGTGAGGGAGGAGGTGTTACACACAATTTTAAACAATCAGACCTCCTGAGGATTCACTCACTATCATGAGAATAGTACCAAGAGGATGGTGCTAAACCAATCATGTAGCCATATCAGCAGCCATATGAGGTCCTAAAGAGCCAGAGGGGCTGGAAAAAATTTAGAGTTACCATGTGGGCCAACAACACCAAAACAAAACAAAACAAAACAAAACAAAAAACAAACAAACAAACAAACAAAAAACAAAAAACAGGGGAAACCAAAAACAAGGAAGAAAATTTGAATAACAAAGTCTTTTGTGAGAAATTCATGAGGCACAAACAAATCATGAGAAATTCATCCCCATGATCCAATCATCTCCCACAAGGCCCTACCTCCAACATTGGGGATTACAATTCAACCTGAGATTTGGATGGGGACACAAATCCAAACCATATCAGATATTTATATTTATTTGATTTTTCTTGATTTCTATTTCACCTTATATAAGTAATATATTTACTTTTTGCTTTTGAAGTATAGGATTAACCTCTCTCTAATACTCCTCACCTACATCCTCTCTCCCACTCTGTCTTTATAATTAAATTATACATTTTTGGTTAAGGTAATAGTGAGTGTTTACGTAAACATTTTTCACTTTGGGGTCAAAGGATAAATTATAATTATAGTTCCTTTCCAAAAATGCCTTTTGTTTGTTTCTAGATTTAATGTTGCATCAGTTGTTTGCTTTTTTTAGAAGTATTTTTTATTTATGTTTTCTGTATTTTTCAAAATAAATTTATTAAAATAAATATTCCAAAAAATATGTCATGTCGATCAGATTTTTTTTTCTAAGTTTTGAAACATAATCTTAAGCGACTTCCGCCTTCTCCCTCCACCAGCCCTCCATCTCTTCCTGTGATCTATGCTCTGTTTTGGTGGTGCACAGTTGACTATATTGGTCCCTACCTTTGTTGGCATCTTGTATTCGAACCCTTGATTCTTGAATCTTCCTCTTTGCTTTTTTCTCAGGTATTCCCAAAGCATATTATCTATTATTTTCCTAAGAAAGAGTGCACAGGAGACATATTGATCTATTTTAGACATTGAATATCCAGATATGTCTCTATGCTACTCTCATATATGATTGATAATTTGGAAATCACTTTATAATAAAATTTCTAGGCACTGAGTCATATTCTTCTGGAACTCACGGTTGCTTTTAAGTATTCCAATACAATTCTTACTTCTAAGCATTTCTCCATGACTTACATCTAGTTCTAAAAAGATTCATTGAATCTTATTTTAACCCCCCTTTTCCTGAAAGTTCATGACAATCTGCCTTGGAGGGTCTTTCTTCATTGTGCTTAGCCTTCAGTGGACTCTTTCCCTTTAGAGAAAAATGTCCTTCAGCTCTAGGAAACGTTCTTAAATTGATATTGATAATTTTGTCACATCTATTTTATTCTTTAGTTTTGGGTTTTGTATCTCTTTGATTTGTTCTCTATTTTTTTCTTCTCCTACCGCTTTTCATCATTTACTTTTTTCTATTTTCTGGGACATTTCCTTGATACTATCATCCAACCCTTCTGATATTTTTTCTAGTAATTATATGTTGAATTCTAATAAATCTTTCTTGCTCTTTGATTATTTCTTCTTGTAATACCCCATTTCGTATAGGTGCATATCTTCCCTCATCAATCAAGATGATAATAATAATAATGTTTATAATTTTAAAAATAGAGTTTTCTTTGTGCTATATAGTGTCTTTGTCTTCCAGTTTATTCTCATTTTGTGGGGCTCTGTATTTTTCATTGGAGAAATATTGGGGGTTCCTCAGCTGTTCATCATACTGACAGTAAGGTGCAATTACAAATTTAAAAACACCACGCAAACAACTGGTTGAAATCTCTCGGTATTTGGAAAAGACTTTCAACATGACTACTTATGTGAGGATATCTTTGAATGTCAGAGCCCATGTATCTTTTTGTTGAACTTCTTTATTTTCTCCAGAGAAGAATTCTTGATATCTTTTGAGAGCAGGTGGGAGGGGTAGATGGGTGTGAGATTGGCTGCAGGCACTCTGGGAGGCTTGGGGAGCCAGCTGCAGTGATTTACCATGCTTCACATGCACTCTAAACCCTACCCACAATCATCTCTACTCTCCAATATGCCTGGGTATCCTGGACTTTGTAACACTTCTGGTGCTTTCTCCTCCAAAGAATAAAGCTCTGGTTTTTGAAAGGAAAGCATTAGGGGAGAAGTAGCCTGAAGGTGTGGGGCAGATAGCCTGTTAACGCTAAAGGACGCCCACTTTCATATTTCTTTGTTTGATATTAGGCTTCAGAAGCTTTGGTGGGCCCTATATTAGGTAAAAGTTTTCAGTTATACTTATTTTTCATAAGATAATTTGAATTTCATTTTGAGGTAAAACTTTATTGAAAGCTTTATAGCTGACCAGGTGCATTAAACACTTTTTCTTCATCTACTAATTTTGTAATTTTGTTAAAGAAAGGAAGGCTTTGGGTTTGAGTGACTTTGACCCCCTATAAAATCCCATGCTGCTTATTGCTCTTGTTTCTATTATCCCGTATAGGCTGCAGGGTTTCTTTTCCCTCTCCAGGGGCCTCACAATAGAATTGCCAAATTGTAATTATCACGGCAAATCGTTTTGTTCTGAGAAATAAAACTTACATGTTTTATTTTATTCCATTTTCTGGAGCTACCTAGTTTAGCCTAAGTTTTCAAAAGTAATCACTAGGCTTTTTGAATCTTGGGAGTGTATTTCTTCAGACCCTATAATGCACAAAGTGTAAAGCCATTTAAAGTGATGTTAATTTTTTCTTAGAAATGCTATTTCAAATAATCATGCAGAGAAAAAAAAGTGAAAATGACTATTTATATCAACTGAGGACCTCAGCGAGAGCTGTTAAAGGGTTGAGAAATATGGAAGTTTAAACAAAGAAACCTGGATTAGTTGGCCAAGAGAAAAGTTTAACTGCATCCGCAGATCAAGAAAAATAATAATCTATTGTTCTGTATAGCTGGACGAGACAGAAGAGGAATTCAGTATAAAGTGAACCACAGAAATTATGAAACTTATGTCTCCACCTTGACTTTCACCAACACTTCAGGGAACTTTAAAAAAGGATCAACATATAGATTAAGGCAAACTGAATGTCTAGGTAAAAAGACATGAATTATAACAATTACTACAAATCATCCTAAGAATCTCCCCTAAAGACATAAAAATTTCATTCATTCAGAGATATCAAATTCAGAATAATTATACAAGAGATCAATTAAACCAATTGGTTTAGTGAAAGTAATAACATTCATCTCCATTTTTAATACAACCCCCCCCCCCGGGAAACAACAAACAAAAACAATGGGTGTGTGTGTGTGTGTGTGTGTGTGTGTCCACTAAATGAGTCATCCAAATGGAGGCAAAAAATAGATTACGTAGGTTTGAGACCCCCATCACCAAGTATCTATTTTCTTCCTGAGACTGCCTCTTTAACCTGGTAACTTCTAGGAGGTACAACATTGGGCAGGCTGTTGCTCTAGTTTTCATCATGCTCTAGTCCTCCCATCAGGCCAGAAGGTGCCTCTTCCAAATACACAGAGCTACTGGGCTTCGCCAGAATGACTATATACCAGAGCAAAGTCTGACTTGGCTTTCTTAGTGTTCCTCACACATGTTTATCCACGAAATGTAGTTCTAAGACTGGAAAGTTTTTCACTCAACTTTTCTTCCTTCAAGCTCTAATTTCCGCTTTAATTCTGTTTTATTGTTGTTGTTGTTGTTTGTTTGGATTTGGGGTACCTTGTAGAACTGAGGAGCAAATTGATATAAACTAGATTTTAAAATTAGTAAGAAAAAGGTGTGTGTGTATATATATAAACACACATGTATATACATATATACTGTGCATTCTGTCCACTTTGTATATTAGAAACTGCCCCATGAAAATTTGCATATGTATCGTCATACTTGGTAATCAGCAACAGTCATTGCTCAATCTGATAATAAGATGGGAATTTGCACCTGAAGGAGTCTTGTTGGGGATTGATTGAAGGCAAATAGCTTGTTAGTTATTAGTTAATTAATGCTGAAGTCTGCATATCACATGGAAATCCGGGCTTCAGGATGGACATGGTTAATGGGTGTGACCTGGAAACTGTGTCCTGTGGGAAAGAGTAAATGCATTTCATATAGAGTGAATTGAGGGGTAAGAGAGAAGGATACACACACACACACACACACATATATATATACAACACATATATGTTAAAAAGTATTAAGTGAATTGAGGCAGAAGTGAGAAAGATACACATGTACACACAGTTATACATACATATTTAAATATAAACATATATATACACATACATACAACAAATATATATTAAATAGTTAAAAGGGTGGCTTACAGATTCTGAATTAGAGAGTCAAAAGCCATTAACAATAATCTTCTCTGTTTTCTTCTAATAGAATACAGCCTGGAAAGCTTGAATTCTAGATTTCTCAGTCTGTTTCACAGTTGGGAGAGACCACATGACAGAGCTCTGTATAAGGAGGGTAAGTGGAATCCCCTGCAAAATACTTATCTCCTCTTCATGCTTAGAGGGCAAAGTAGGGAAACAGGTACCTGGGTCACCAAACCAAATGACAAAATACTACATGCTGAGAACAGTGGAGTAGAAGACGGAAAGAGTCTCACTGATTGTCTTACTGAGCGGCTGTGCCAGCCCAGAACCTTCTACCATTGGCCTTTGTTGTGTGAAACATTTATACCCCTTTCTGTTTAAGCCAGGGTAGCAGGAATTCAGAATATTCTATTATTTACAGCTAGGAATACAACTCTGCTGCAAAAGATTATGCAATAACATGATTCAAGGTTAAATAACTTCAAGAAGACCTTGAATAATCAATGCTATATAGTTATGTCATAGTCTGTTTTCTGTTGCTTATAACAGAATACCTGTAACTGGGTAATTTATTTTAAAAAAGAACTTAACTTCTTACAGTTATGGAGGCTGAGAAGTCCAAGGTTAAGGGGCTGAATCTAGTGAGAGAATTCTTGCTGGTGGAGATACTCTGCAGAGTCCCAAGGTGATGCAGTGCCTCACATGACAAAGGGGCTAAGAATACTCACATCTCTCTTTCCCCTCTTAGAGTGCCACTTGCACGATAACTCATTAATCCATTAACTCATGGTGGCAGAGCCCTCATGACTCTATTACCTCTTAAATGCCCTCCCTCCCTTTCAATATTTCTACACTGGGGGTTAAATTTCTTCATGTGTTTTGGAAGGGACAAATATTCCAACTATAGCAAGTTACATAAATATTAAAAGTTATATTTTTTAAGGCAGATATCTTACAGCCTTCAAAAATTTTCCAAGGGTGGATATAGTATTTAAGATTACTCAATGTATTTGACCATGTACCTTCCAATTTCCCCACATTTTTCTTAGAAGCCTTATTGAGATACCATGTGCATTCTATATAATTCACCTATTTAAAGTGTACAGTTCAAGACACTTCTCAAAAGAAGACATATGGCCAACAAGCATATAAAAAATGCTCAGCATCACTAACCATTAGAGAAATGCAAATCAAAACTGCAATCCCATACCTTTCAGCATGGCTACTATTGAAAAGTTAAAAAATAACAGATGCTGGCTTGCAGAGAAAAGGGAACACTTAGACACTGATGGTGGGAATGTAAATTAGTTCAGCCACTGTGGAAAGCAGTTTGGAAATTTCTTAAAGAACTGAACACAGAACTATTATTTGACCCAGAAATCCCATTACTGGGTATACAACCCCCCAAATATAAGTCATTCTATTATAAAAACACACACATGTGTTTGTTCATTGCAGCACTCTTCACAATAGCAAACACAGGAGCCAATCTAAATGCCATCAACAGTGGGCGGGATAAAGAAAATGTGGTACACATATACCACAGAATACTATGCAGTCATTTAAAAGAACAAAATCATATCTTTGAAGCAACATGGATAAAGCTGGAAGCCATTATCCTAAGTGAATTAATGCAGGAACATCGAACCAAATATGGCATTTTCTCACTCATAAGCGGGAGCTAAACATTGATTATACATGGACACAAAGAAACAATAGACACAGTGTCCCACTTGAGAGTGGAAGTTGGGAGGAGGGGGAAGGTCAAAAAATACCTATCAGGTACTATGCTTCTTACCTGGGTGATGAAAAAATCTGTACACCAAACCCCTGTGATTCATAATTTACCCATGTAACAAACCTACATGTGTACCCCTGAACTTAGAATAAAAGTTGGAAAGAAAAATAATTATTCAGTTCATTGGTTTTTAATATGTTCTGAGTTTCCCAACCATTGCCATCATCTAATTTGAGAACATTTTATTACCCCAAAAAGGAACCCAGTACCTCCCTATTTTCTAAGTATTCCGAGGAAGTAGGTAACATGTAAGGCTTACATTTTTGCATAAATTCTACTTTTATAAATGCTTGTAGTTTATAAAATGAGCATTGTCTTTCTAGTTGGTAACGTGAATTTGGTAGAAATATGATTATACCAACATCTGAATTTTTACCTTTGGTATCTTCACATCTATTACAAATTATGACTGATATGGTTTGGCTCTGTGTCCTTACCAAAATCTCCCCTTTAATTGTAATTTCCACGTGCTGTGGGAGTGGTCTGATTGAAGGTGATTGAGTCACAGGGGCAGACTTCCTCCTTGCTGTTATTCTGATAGAGTTCTCGTGATATCTAGTTGTTTGATAAAGACATGGTGCTTCCTACTTCTCCGTCTCTCTCTCCCATGCTATGTAATACGTGCCTTGCTTCCCCTTCACCTTCTGCCATGATTGTAGGTTTCCTGAGACCTTCCTAACCATGCAGAACTGTGAGTCAATTAAACTGCTTTTCTTTATAAATTACCCAGTCTCAGGTAGTACTTTATATTGTAAAAATGCACTAATACAAAGACCAAAATAATCTGGCTGACACAGATTAGAGAGCTATTATGTGAAAGATGAAACTGTGATATTTAAGCATTTGCCTATTTGGATATGTTTAGATTAGTATTAAACATAAACTGAAACCACATTCAAGAAGAAATTCAGATAAGAGGATGGATGGCCTGTTCAGTTTTTTGTTTTCTCTTAGAAAGATTGCCCCAAACAGAGTTGTGAAGTAAGAGAAAGTTTATTTTGGAATTCCTCTTTTAAGCCTTACTAGTTAGGATATGGCTACAGTAACAAATGCATCCAGAAATCCAGTGACTGACACATACAGTCAAGAGGAGTAGGCAGTCCAAAGAGGTCACATGACTCTATTCAGACAATCACCCAGGACAAATGTCTTCCATTGCAGTACTCTGCCACCACCTTAGGGGACATCCTGGAAGCTGGCAGTCACTGTATCCCTTCCCCCATTCATATACTGAAGCCCTAACCCCAAATGCAAATGTATTTGGAGACAGGGCCTACAGAGAAGTCGTAAAGTTTCAATGAGGTCCTGAGAGTGAGGCCTTAATCCTATAGGACTGGTGGCCTTATAAGAAGAGGAAGAGACACAGAGCTCTCTCTTCTCTGTATGTGTAGAGAAGAGGCCATATGAAGACAGCAAAACCAGCAAACCAGCAGGAGAGGTCCCAGAAGAAACAAAATGTGATGGCACCTTGATTTTGGATTTCTAGCATCTAGAAATGTGAGAAAATAAACTCCTGTTGTTTTGTTGTTTAAGCCACCCAATCTGTGGCATTTTGTTATGGCGGTCCTGACAGACTAACACATTAGATCGCCAGTACTGGGCCCTTGTTTTTGCACACAAGAAGGAGAAAGATGTGCTGGAGGATAAGCAGCTTCCTTTAAGGGGATGATTTAGAAGTTGCAAATATCATCTCTGCCTACCTCACCTTGGCCAGAATTTGGACATATGGTCACACTTAACAACAAAGAAAGAAAATACAAAGCTAGAAAGTATCTAGCAAGTTGAATTGTTTTTGCTAAAACTGTGCGTGTATGTGTGTGTATGCGCATGTGTGCACGCATGCGCATGCACGTGAGTAATGAAAAGACGAAAAGGGGAAATGAATACTGGGGACTTAGTACTCTCCGAAACAAGCTCACTTCCTCAGTTTTAGCATCTCCTTTCAAGTGCCTTTTGTTTACTCAATAGTTTCCCAATAAAGGACTGTAGATTTGGCCTGTTGATACTACCCTATTCTCTATATTTTTATACTTGATTCAAATCTTTAAAGGTTTTTGCAATCCTGTTCTTTTTTTTCTTTTTTTTTTTAGCTCTATGTTCTTAGAGAATGCTGATCTTACTAACTTATACTGGAATAATAATGGATGATAAGTTAGTGGCTAATGAGTAACATTATCTTGGAATCTTACTATTTTTTAAGCAACTGTCCCTTTCCCCCTCTGATTTACTTTTTGAAGGAGTTTTTTCCCCACACATTTATATCTGTCTCTGCATTAAGAAAGACTCCATGATATCAACAGAGTGTCTGGAGATAGCAAAGAATTGCAGATTCAAAGAGTTATAAGGAAACCCAACTATACTAATGCCTGTGTAGGATATCTCTTTAGTCAAGAAAGATGTACTGGCTATGCACTACACTATGCTATATCCCCCTATGATGGGGATACAAAGAGCCATGGAAAAGATGGAATTGGCCCCTAGCCTCATGGTGCCTAGAGATTAGTGAGTCGATAATAATGGAATAGTTTTTGCCTCCATTTGTAAGCAGAAAAATTAACTCCTGTTTCTAGCAGGTTCTGCTGATGAGAAGGCAGGAAGAGAACTCAGAACATTAAAACAAATGCATAGGCTTTCTCTATCAGTGCCTTCATTCCTCCCCATTGAAGGCTGCATTTTACATACTGTCAGTGACTGTACCAGGATCCAGTGGAACTGTGTGTGAACTGCTGATTCATTGGCAACATAGCTGTGATCTCAGACACCCTCAGACTGTGCTGGCTCCCTGCCCATCTGCCAATACTTTGTGATTCTTTTGTAGTCACTCAACTCCTAGTGGACAAGTGAAATCAACTAGCACAGAGCAGATGGGAAAGAGAAGGGGATTTTTCAAACTGATAATCTTTAATTAAAAGCATAACACTCTCTAGGTTCACGTCTCAGGAACACATAGCACATAAAGTATTTTTATAATGAAAGTCAGCTGGTACTTTCTTTCTCTAATGGGTCTTCTTGGATAGAAGCCAAATGGATTAAAGTTGTACCAAATTTGATCATTACCAGGAGGTATTATCATTAAGCTTTAATATATACAATTCAGCTTATGCATTTCTACCAAGAGAGCCAAAATTAATTTAATTTTATAAGGGTCAAGGGACAATTTTAAGGAGTTTTGGGGGGGGCCTAGGAATGGATTTGCTTCCCTGTCATCTTGTATGTTACCAGGGATGATGTACAAGTTTCTGGGTCCAGTGGGATGAGGAGCAGGAGGGGATTCCATGGTGACGGAATTGGTGAGGGCAGAGAACAACTGAGCTGAACACAATCTCAAGATAGCCACTCTCTCTGACAACAGCATAGTCCAGTGGTCACCAAATTTTCTGTAAATGGCCAGGCATTACTATCTGGCTATTTTTGGATTTGTGGACCATAAGGCTCCTTTTATAACTACTCAACTCTGATGTTGTAACAAGAAAACAGCCACAGGCAAAATGCAATTGAATAGATGTGGATGGGTGCCAATAAAATTTATAGATAAGGGAATTTGAATTTTATGTAATTTTACTATGTCATGAAATATTATTCTTCCCTTGATTTTTTCCCCAACCATTTAGAAATGCAAAAACTATCTTTGCTTACAGGGTATAGGTAAACAGATGGGCAGGCCAGATTGCTTACTCTTGGATTGGCGGCTTCTTTCATTCGACAGAGAGTTACTGAGTGATTTCTATGTGCCAAGCACTGTTCTCAGCATTGAGAGCTCAGCAGTGAACAAATGGTTAAAAAGTTCCTGCCCACATACAGCTTCCATTCTAGAATTGTCTGCTGTCATTGCTTATCACTCAAGAGTCATTATAGTGATGACTCTTTGTAAATGGACAGGCCTGTTGCAAAATCTCATGTGCACATACCTGTTGAGCCCCAAGTAAATGAAGTTTCTGCGGTTTTCAATTGCAAGCATTCTGTTTGTATATACCCTTATTATAATGTTTCTCACATCATATCACATCTTCTCATTTATTCCTCATCCCTAGCACACTGGTTGGTACAGGAGATTTATGATAACTGAGTAATATCTAATAATATGTAATATTATTTAACTTAGTATTTAAGAATTATATAATATTTAATAATAATGGACTAATATTGGATCTAAGATGCTGTTACCATTATTTATGTACTAAAGAAAAAATATTGCCAATGAACTCTGAGATGGTTATCACTGCATATTACATTTCAGAGATGCTAAAGTATGAAAAAATAAATGCGAGACTTAGACTCTATGAAATGTGGTAAATGTTTCCTGAATAAATAGCGTTTCTATTCCCATTGATTCTGAAAATGTATAATGCTAATTTATAATGAGGCACAGGAAAAGTCAAAACCGCAAATAAGGGCTATGTGAGTAATGTCACATGAGAGTGTGCCTGCCTGACTGCCTCCCCGTGATTCTGCTGCAGTTGTGTACTAGAGATGTTTGTTAAAAGGCCTTGCCTGCTTTCTGGAAGGCTCCAGGGCTGCTTCTCTCACAGCCTTACCTCCTTCTTGCCAGTCTGGTGGTGAGTGATGCAGAAACATTTTAATTAATGGCGAACTTCTCAAAGTTGAAGTGCAAACAATTACAGCTCAATTTTACTTTTGGCCTCATTTTCGTCATTTCCATTCTCTCCTCCCTCCCCATTAGATGACTCTGTTTCACAGTCTGTAAGCTGGCTAATGGCTCTGCTTGTGAAGGAGAGGACATTGTTTCTCCCACAATTAAAAGCAGCAAAGAGACAAAGACAGAATTCTCATGTTAGACACCTCTAGATGAGTCCGTCTGAAAGGCAGATAGTCACCCTTCCCTAGCTGGAAAATCGTATTTTCTTTTTTTTTCTAGAAAGGATCATGTCTGCTCCATAACAACTGTTTGCACACAAGATTCAAAGAAAGTTCATAGTACATATCACAAGTACATCTGATATGTAAGTGAAGTGATCTGTAGCACTGTTAATTAGACCTAAATTCTTGATTTACTATTTATAAAACAAAATTGATTATTACTTCATCAACAACATTTAAAGCATCATTAAGAGAGGTCTGCTCCAGCAGCCTCAGGTTAAATTTTTTAACAAGCACTTTAGTTGCTAATCTGTGTTATTGCCAACATATGTAAACTTCCTAATGCTAATTGCATTCAGCTGTGAATCAAACAATGTCTAATTCTCTTCAGGATTAATTATGCACATGTGCTGCCTGCATTCCTAAACATGGTTCTCATAAATAATAAGAGATATATCTAAGCAGATGGGATTTTTCCATCTAAATGATCTGTTTATCATGAATAAAACAAATGACACATACTAGACTTCAAATGCACAGTCACTGCAACTTCACATATTTTTAGCATTAATAATTACCCCAACAATCGTTTGTGTGGATACGTTTTTGAACAATTGAGCAGCAAGCCATGTTTGCTCACATGCTATGTTTATCTCTCACAACATGTTTTTAAAAATTTGAACGGAGAACCAGGAACAGTGTAGTTTATTTCATGCACTTACTGGGTAAAGATAATTATACACCATAAAGAGTGAAACCCTACAGTCCCCAGGGAGCTCTGTTTAAATGGACTTTGGGATTAAGCTGATAAAAGGTTATATAGTCTTCCCACTCCATAGAACAAAATATACTGGGGGATATCATTTTTAGCGTTGCAGGACGAGAATTTTGGAATCATTTCAATAGTTGAATTCAACAATCATTTAATTCAATTATTCATTCCTGCAACAAAGATAATTTTGAAAGAAAATGGACATGTAAGGCAACAACAAAAACACCAAAAGTCATGTATTTTGCTTTACGGGATTATAGACTTTTGTTCATTTGCATAGTGTGCTCATAGTATTTGTATAGTATGTAGGAATCAAAGTTGAATTGAGATGCCTTGGCATTTCAGATAAAATTAGAATAGCATTTTTTAAAGAGAGCGATTCATAACAGCTTCTTTAGAAAGGTTGAAAGGAGAGAGATTTGGAATATCATATGTCTCCCCAGCTGCACTAGGCTCAAAACAGTAGTCACTTCCCCAAAATAATGCCAGAACAAGACAGAGATCTAGGATTGCACTGTCCAGTATGGGCACCACTGGCCATTTTCGACTATTGAGTACTTGAGATGTGGCTAGCCTGAACTGAGATGGCTTTACAAGACTGAGTACAAAAAGAAGATTATAAAATATTATTTATAATAACTTTTATACATTGAAAGGTAATGTTTTTAATGTATTGAGTTAAATAAAATATATCATTGAAATTAATTTAACCTATTTGTTTTCACTTTAGCAATGTGGGGGGACTAGCAAATTTAAAGTTACATACGTAGCTGGCATCATATTTGTATTAGACAATGCTGATCTCGAGTGGGGCACAGACATATGTATTTTTAAAGTTCTGTACGTGAATCTGATGCAAGTCACATTGGATACCACTGCCCTAGAAGTTAAGGAAGGGAGTAAACAGAAGATACATTGCTTTATGATTGGAGATTTGGGCTCTGTAGATCAAATCAGAAAACATGTCTGAGACTCAGAGCAGTCACATAACTTGTCCAAAGCCACACAGCCACAGTAAGTACCACACAGTAAGTCATAGAGTCAGAGTTGGTTTTCTGTGACTCCATAGCTCATGGTTTTCCTCTGCATAATACTGCCTTCTGGAAATACAGATGGGAAAAGAATGAGCAATATAGGTGCAGGACCAGGGGCACAAAGTGACATTAGAGTCAGACGAAAAGAGTTTCTCAGAGGAGAAAAGTAATATTGAACTAACATCTATTTGACAGGCTCGATGCTAGATGCTTTCATATATGTTATTTTATTCCAGTTTCACTTAGCTCATGGCAAACATTTTCTTATGACAACACACAGACAAAGTTGTCGAGACAACATTTATCTCTCACATCTTTTGCTCCTTTGGCTATCTCTTTTTCCTTCCAATACTCAATAGTGACTCCACTGCTTTCTCACCTCCTCTCTCTTTGTATTTTTAAAATACTGTAGTGACCAAAATGTATCAGTTTTGTCCATGACCCTTTTTTGCTAGGTTTTGCTAGGTAGCTAATTCCAGTAATTCCATTTATTTGCTAATTTAGCAAATAATTGATAAATTATTTAATCTACAACACTAAAGATAATATATATATATAATATATATATAAAAACTTAGAATACAAAGACCCGAGTTTGAATCATGTATCTACTACCTAACCATAGTGTAAACTTATAATTTATAGTAATTTAGAAGTTATTTTACTTTATGATGAGATTTATTTTCTTTTCCTCTGTCATAGAGATAACACCATCATCTCCTTCACAAGTTATTGTGAGGTCTTCTATAGATCTTCACGGTTCCTTGGTGTGACCTGTACCAGGTGCTCAGCCAATGTTAGTTCTTTCCATTTCTCTTTTTTCTTCACTAACATATTATTCACCTTTTAGCATTCACATGCAGAGTGTTAACAAAAAGGAGATATATGGGTCTTTCAGTGGGAGATAGAATGAGCTGGAGGAGACTTTTTTGTTACCTCACTATCTCACTAAACTCCATAGTTTCCTTTGGTCTGTACAAAACTGATATGGTTTAGCTGTATCCCCACCCAAATCTCATCTTGAATTTCCATGTATTGTGGGAGGGACCCAGTGGGAGGTAACTGAATTATGGAAGCAGGTCTTTCCTGTGCTGTTCTTGTGATAGTGAATAAGTCTCATGATATCTGACAGTATTATAAGGGGGTGTTTCCCTGCCCAATCTCTCTCTTTACCTGCCACTATCTATGTAAGATGTGACTTGCTCCTCCCTGCCTTCTGCCATGATTGTGAGGCCTCCCCAGCCTTGTGGCAGTGTAAGTCCCTAAGCCTCTTTCTTTTGTAAATCGCCCAGTCTTGGGTACGTCTTCATCAGCAGTGTGAAAACGGACTAATATAGTAAATCGGTACCAGTAGAGTGGGACATTGCTGAAAAGTTACCGGAAAATATGGAAGCGACTTTGGAACTGGGTAAAAGGTAGGAACAGTTTGGAGGGCTCAGAAGACAGGAAACTGTGGGTAAGTTTGGAACTTCCCAGAGACTTGTTGAATGGCTTTGACCAAAAGCTCAGTAGCAATATGGACAATAAAGTCCAGGCTGACGTGGTCTCAAATGGAGATAAGGAACTTCTTGGGAACCGGATAAAAGATAAAAGATGTTATGTTTTAGCAAAGAGAGCATTTTGCCCCTGCCCTAGAGATTTGTGGAAGTTTGAACTTCAGAGAGATGATTTAGGGCATCTAGTGGAAGAAATATATAAGCAGCAAAGCATTCAAAAGTGACTTGGGTGCTGTTAATGACATTCAGTTTTATAAAGGAAGCCAAGTATAAAAGTTCAGAAAAATTTGCAGCCTGACAATGTGATAGAAAAGAAAAACCCATTTTCTGAGGAGAATTTCAAGCCGGCTGCAGAAATTTGCATAAGTAATGAGGAGCCAAATGTTAATCACCAAGACAATGGGGAAAGTGTCTCCAAGGCATGTCGGAAGCCTTCAAGGCAGCTCCTCCCGTCATAGGAGCTGAGCTCTAGGAGAAAAAATGGTTTTATGGGCCAGGCCAAGGGTCTCCACGCTGTGTGCAGCCTAGGGACTTGGCGCTCTGCATCCCAGCAGCTCCAGTCGTGGCTGAAAGGGACCAATGTAGATCTTGGGTCACGGCTTCAGAGGGTGCAAGCCCCAAGCCTTGGCGACTTCCACATGGTGTTGAGCCTGCAAGTACACAGAAGTGAAGAACTGGGGTTTAGAAACCTCTGCCTAGACTTCAGAGGATGTATGGAAATGCCTGGATATTCAGGCAGTAATTTGCTGCAGGGGCAGGGCTCTCATGGGAAACCTCTACTGGGGCAGTTCGGAAGAGAAATGTGGGGTCGGAGCCCCCATATAGTGTCTCTACTGGGGCACCACCTAGTGGAGCTGTGAGAAGTGGGACACTATTCTCCAGACCCCAAGAACAGTAGATCCACTGATAGCTTGCACTGTGCACCTGGAAAAGCTACAGACACTCAATGCCAGCCCGTTAAAGCAGTGGGGAGGGAGGCTGTACCCTGCAAAGCCACAGGGGTGCAGCTGCCAAAGACCATGGAAACCCACCTCTTGTTTCAGTGTGACCTGGATGTGAGACATGGAAGTCAAAGGAGATCATTTTGGAGCTTTAAGATTTGACTGCCTTGCTGGATTTTGGACTTGCATGGGGCCTGTAGCCCTTTTGTTTTGGCCAATTTATCTCATCTAGAATGGATGCATTTATCCAATGCCTGTACCCTCATTGTATCTAGGAAATATCTAGCTTGCTTTTGGATTTACAGGTTCATAGGCAGAAGGAACTTGCCTTGTCTCAAGATGAGACGTTGGACTATGGACTTTTGAATAAATGCTGAAATGGGTTAAGATTTTGGGGGGACTGTTGGGAAGGCATAATTGGTTTTGAAATCTAAGGACATGAGATTTGGGAGGGGCCAGGGGCAGAATGATATGGTTTGGCTGTGTACCCTCCCAAATCTCATCTTGAATTCCCATGTGTTGTGGGAGTTACCCAGTGGGAGGTAATTGAATCATGGGGGCAGGTGTTTCCCTGCTCTTGTGAATAAACAAAATCTCTCTGACAGTATTATAAGGAGGAGTTTCCCTGCCCAATATTTCTCTTTGCCTGCTGCTATCCATGTAAGTTGTGACTTGCTCCTCCTTGCCTTCCACCATGATTATGAGGCCTCCCCAGCCATGTGGAACTGTAAATTATTAAACTTCTTTCTTTTGTAAATTACCCAGTCTCGTGTAAGTCTTTATCAACAGTGTGAAAATGCACTAATAAAAAAATCTTACTTGTTTTAAGCTATATATTTCTTATTTAGCTTAATTACAATAAATGCAGTGCTAAAAAGCCCAAACTTTATGATTCTACCAGTGAAATAATATAACCCTGCCATGGCTTTCACAGAAACACTCTACAATATCACCTATGTCATGTGGTAATAATGTAAAGCATTACATCAAATATTAAGGTCAGCTGCAAAACTTGCATACTTAGACTATTTAACCTTGTGTTAATGACTGTTTCAAACTCTTACAATCATACACTTTTGGTTAAACAGTCAGCCACAGCCCTTCCTTATGGTTTTATGAAGACATTCGAGACTTCTGGAAGAAAAGCAACTCATATTGCTTGTTAGGAGGAGACGGTATGAATGTGATTAATGGTAGAAACAGAATATAGGGGAGGGTATTTTTTGGCACAATCCCTATGTTTCAGGTTGTTAATGGGAAACATTATTACCCCTTCCATTTATATCCTTCACAGTGCACCAGGACTTCAGCTCCTCACTTCCATCCTCTACACTATGTGCAGTCTTCTTGTCCTTATTCAAAAAAAAGTTGCCTCACCTATTAAGTAGGTGCAAACATAATTGTGGGCTTTTGTCATTACTTTTTTTTTGAGATGGAGTTTTGCTCTTGTTGCCCAGGCTAGAGTGCAATGGCACAAACTTGGCTCACCACAACCTCCGCCTCCCGGGTTCAAGCAATTCTCTTGCCTCAGCCTCCCAAGTAGCTGGGATTACAGGTGCCTGCCACCATGCCTGGCTAATTTTTTGTATTTTTAGGAGAGACAGGATTTCACCATGTTGACCAGGCTGGTCTTGAACTCCTGACCTCAGGTGATCCACCTGCCTCAGTCTCCCGAAGTGTTTGGGATTACAGGTGTGAGCTACTGTACCTGGCCTGCCATTGCTTTTAATGACAAAAACCACAATTATGTTTGTGTCAGCCTAATAGATTAACTGAAAACTGATTATGCAGGTTCATTAAATATCTAAATAGCTTTTTCTCTTTCAATCAGGTTTTTAGACCAAGAGTTCAACCAATTATTCACTCAAACATCAAAATTAAAAACAAAACAAAGATAAAACAAACAAAACTCCAAATTTAATTATTTGCCCACTGATACTTATAATAGTGTGAGTATCATTTATGTTAAAAACAGAGGTATTTATGATCTTAAGACTTAAAAATATATTTTTTAAGTAACATAACATATATTAAATATAATATAACAATTATATTTAATAATCATGCTTCCCAAGTCAGAGAAGTACATATTTCAGTTTTCCATGAAGTTTTAAAAGTAAAATGGTTATTGAACCTCATCTTTCCTCAGTTTTCTCATCTGTAAAATAGAGACAAAACTAAGTAAGCACCTCATATGATAGCTTGGATGAGTTAAATAAAATAATAATCGTAAAATGCTTAGAACAGTGCCTGGCAATAATAGTGCTTAATAGTTATGTTATTATCATTAATAACTTCTAAATTTAACCAATCTGAACCTTTTCACACACTTTTGACCATATTAAGTTCTTAATGTGACATTTTTATTAATCATGGATATTACCTAATCATCTAAGAAGTAAATAATGCATACAGATGTATAAAATAATTCTAGCTATCTTAAAAATTGAAAAGCATCCAAAAAAGAAAAAAAGAAAGAAAAGGAATAAAACACCAGATTAATGAAGGAAATGGTGCTATTGGACACTCTGGTGGCTGCACAATATAGCCATCCTGGGCATTGAGCCTGAGGGCATTTTTATGGTTTTCTCCCTTCACTTTTCTCTGAGCTTATACCCACATGTAAATGCAAACGTCAGTCCATTCTCCTCCCCATTAGTGTCTTTCCAGACTTGATAAGGATGTTCATGCTGTTCCCTAGGGTTTAATAATTGCCAAAAGATGCATTAAATGATAACATTGATTGTGAAGTACTTTAAGTCGATAAATTCTCTTTTTAACAATTAATTTCATGTGCTTCCAAAAACTACTTGGCAGAGAACATATGGTACTTAATATTTTACTGACATTTAAACAAGTCTAAATTTGCTAGTTTCATTAAACAGCTTTACACTAAAATTCGTTTAATTTATGAAACGTATGTTTGGCAATGAATGTGCCATCTTATGTAATATAAGGGGTACATGGTTAGTAGGCTGCAGTCCAAAGTCCAAATGTATTAGATATCTTTTTAATTGATGCTAGAGATATTTATCCTCTTAAGCATCAACATTTTAAGTCAGGGGATTTGGAGTTAAAAATAAACGGACAAATAAAGAAGCTAATTTCTATATGGTCTATTTAAAATGTAAATAATAAAATTGTCTCTTTCCCTTTATTAAAAAATATTCTCCAGATGCTTATATATATTACTAAATTTTTATGTGTAAGGCCCCAGCTTAAAATGTCAGGCCTCAAACAAAACAACAACAAAACACAATTTTAAATTCCTTTTTAAACAGGAAAATTATTTTCTGTTTTGAATCATCAAACACATATTTTCCTTTATCTTCATTAATAAATTATATCCTGTGATTTCTTCTGGTATTAAATTCTATTATTCCTGTTACTTCTAAAATATTGAATTTGGATGCAAATTTATTTTGGTCAGTATTTAGGATGATTAATATAGTTTAAAGTTGACATTCCAAATCAGTGGGAATAATTACTTACATTTTTTGAAAATGTAAGATACGAAAATATACTTTATAATGCTCAAAAGTAAAACATGTAATAAAATAATCAGATGAAAATTTAGGATATCGATATAATGAGTAGGAAAGGTTTTGTCAAGCCCAATTCCAAAGGCAAAAGCATCAGTAAGAAATATTGATTATGTATTACTACATACAAATGAAAAGCTTCTCTTTATCAAGCACCATGAATGACCTAGGGAAAAATATTTGTCAGCAAAAGGGTAGAATCTTTATTATATAAAAATTGAAATATATTTATAAATCAATTAAAAGACAAAGTCTCAAGTAGAAGAATAAGCAAAAGACATGAAATAATAATTAATGTGAAAAGAAAAAATTGGTTATATATATATGAAAAAATATTCAGCTTCACTTGTAATCTAGGAAATGAATATCTAAAGAAAAACAAAATGTATATTGTGGTTATCAGATGAGAAAGCTGAAAAAGAACATTAATATTCAATGTTTTAAAGATATGAAGAAATGGACATGCTTATATGCTTTCTCTCATAAGAAACAATATTATTTGAAGAGTTATTTTGTAATAAATATCAATAACATAAAATGTCCATTCCCCATGATGTGCTTATTTCACATTGTATGTCTGTATCAAAACATCTCATGTACCCCATAAATATATACACATACTATGTGCCCACAAAAATTTGAAACAAAAACTAACCAAACAAAAATTGTCAAGAACAAGAATAACAATGTGGAACTGTTCCAGACTAAAGGTGACTGAATAACAACAAATGTGATGTGAACCCTGAAATGGATTCTGGGGTGAGGAGGTAGGAGATGGCAGTGGGAACCTCTAAAGAATATTGGTAGCACAGTTGGCTACACTGAAATATGGAGTGCACAATAGGTAATAGCAGTATGCCCGTGTTAATTCCCTGATTTTCATAATTGTGTTCATGTGGTCGTATCTTTGCTTTGGGGAAAAACACACCAAATATTTATTCAGTGGCTAAGGGACAGATTTGTATCAACTTACTCTCAAATGCTGGTGGGAAAGAGGGAGATGAAGAGAGAGATAGAGATAGAGAGAGAGAGACAGAGGCAGAAAGAGAGAGAGACAGAGAGAGAAAGAAAGAGAGCAAGACAGAGAATGCAGAACACAAAGCAAATGGGGCATGGGGCAAAATTTATGTATCTAGGGAAAGGGAATGGAGGAGTTCCTTGCATGGTTCCTGCAACTTTTCTATAAGTTTGAAAGTATCAAAATTGAAAGTTAGCAAAAACTATACATGTTTAAAAAGTATATATGCAATGAACCAATAATTTCACTTTAGGAATTTCTCTGAAGAAAATAATCATGGATTTGCAACAAGGATATTTATTTATCATAGTGTTACTTATAATAGCAACAAGTAGAAACTAATTCACTAGAAGTTTTTATTTTATATGATGAAATTTAATATGGTCATTAAAACCAAGCTAGAGAAACGTTTATTGGCATTTGAAAATACCTGTGAAGTCATGCAAATTTAAAAACAGAAGATATTTTAAAAGTAAGTACAGTAGGTTTTCTTTTAAAATGAACATTTATGGACATTAGTAGGCATATTAATTGCGTACAAATGGTTGATTTATAGTTAGGTCTTTTTTTGGGGGGGATCTGTAATTCTTTCTGGAAAGTAGATCTAACAGTTAATGACAGAGATAAAAAAAAGGAGACATCTGCCCAGGATTTCTTTCATTTTGGGGGGTTTTTTGTTATTTGTCACAAGGTAATATTATGACTTTTGTGGGCCCTAGGAATTTTTGCTTTCCTGAGCCCCTTCCTCCACAAAGAAACATATTACAATTATATTTTAGAGTTGCACTGGAATAAAGATGAAATATACTAAGATTACATATTAAAATACTTCCTTCCATATAAAAGTTTATTTTTTAATTTTGATTTTAAACTAAAATTAAAACTATTTCATGAGTCCCTTAAGTTATTGTGGGCTCTTAAACACTTGTACCTATTGTGCCTAACCAAAACTGTGATCCCAGTACACCACCTCTACTTGCTGTATATGGCTCACAAAGCATCTAGGGTGGTGCTTCTCAAATTTTTTTTTTTTTTTTTTTTTTTTTTGAGATGGAGTCTCGCTCTGTCGCCCAGGCTGGAGTGCAATGGTGCAATCTCAGCTCACTGCAACCTCCTGAGTAGCTGGGATTACAGGCGCGAGCCACCACACCCAGCTAATTTTTGTATTTTTAGTAGAGACGGGGTTTCACTGTATTGGTCAGGCTAGTCTCGAACTCCTGACCTTGTGATCTGCCTCGTGATCAAGTCTCCCAAAGTGTTGGGATTACAGGCGTGAGCCACCGTGCCCAGCCTGTGCTTCTCAAATTTTAATGTGTGTGTAAATCAGTAGAATATTGTTAAAGTACAGATTCTGATTCATATGCAAGAAATGAGACCTGACATTCTGCATCTCTGACAAGCTCCTAGGTAATGCTGATGACACCGGCCTGTGGCCCACACTTGGAGTAGAAGGTGCTGGGAAATAATTACAATCACCATGACTCATATACCCTACATAAACTCACATATTACTCTTCAGCATCCTAGCATTTTTCTAAAATGCTTTTTTGTAGCCATTGGTTATAGGTTCTGAGGCATGCAAGAATATCCTTACTTCCTGCTTCAGACATATCTATTTACCTATTGACCTATATTCATACCCAAACCCATGCTTATATCTGAATCTGTGTCTCAAAGAAAGTGTATTAGTTCATTTCTGTGCTGATGATAAAGACATACCTGAGACTGGGCAATTTATAAAAGAAAGAGGTTTAGTAGACTTACAGTTCCATGTGGCTGGGGAGGCCTCACAATCATGGTGGAAGGCAAGGAGGAGCAAGTCACGTCTTACATGGACGGCATCTGGAAAAGAGAGAGCTTGTTCAGGGAAACTCCCCCTTACAAAACCATCAGATCTTGTGAGACTTATTCACTATCACAAGAACAGCATGGGAGAGACCCATCCCACTGATTCAATCATCTCCTACCAGGTCCCTCCCACAATAAGTGGGAATTCAAGATGAGATTTGCATGTGGATGCAGCCAAACCAGATCAGAAGGCATGCCAAAATATTAACAGAGATCATTTATTTGTAGTGGAAATCTGAATATTTAATGCTTATTTATACTTCACTGTTTACTAACTTTTCTACACTGAGTATGCATCCATTTTCTAAACAAAATATTGCATATTATAAATACTTAGAAATATTCACTACAAATATATCCATGAAAAGAAACAAAATAAGATGGTCAAGGTATGATGAAAAGGTGCTATTTTGATGATCTATGTTGGAAAATGTTGAGAAAATAAACCTGGCTGTTAAAAAAGTGAAATAATATTTTAATTTAAAAGTATTTGTAGTACATCTAACAGTTTTTTGTTTATTATTGCAAAGAAAGCAAGTTAAGATTTAAGAGCATATTATTTCAGTAGACAATGTGTTTCTGAAGATTATGATTTAAGCCTCTTGTGGTGGTGCATGCCTGTAATCCAGCTACTTGGGAGGCTGAGGCGGGATGATGACTTGAACTCAGGACTTTTGAGGCTGCAGTGAGCTATGCTTGGCCACTGCACTCCAGCCTGGGTCACCTAGGGAGACTCTGTCTTAAAAAAAAAAAAAAAAAGAAAAATAGAAAAAGATTCTACAATTTAACTTTTCACTAACTTTGACCAATATTTAGTATGTAATTGCTAGATCTTGTTTTCTAGTGAATGAATGATTAAGTACATTTAAAAATTTTATTTGCTTTAGTATCCTTGGCAATGGTCAACATAATCAATAACAAGCAAATCCATTAAAATGATTGAAAATTCAGGGCTTATTACGTAGGTTATTATCATGACTTGAAAGACAGTAACAATGCTATTCATTCCAACTCTTAAATATCTTTGGCACTTAAACTTCTAAAAATTTGTCTTTGGGGATCTATTATATTGGCCAAAAGTTTATTTTTACATTTTTTAAAAGTTAAAACATTGCTTGTGAAATATTTTCAGTTTATTTGGTAATATAAAGTAGTATTACTTCACTTTTTCCATGAAATCCTAATGAACATTATTTTTATCACCTCAACTTACTACAGAGTGGTGTTTTTTCCTCCCTCAATTCCTATTTTAACTTATAGCATGTGAATTTTTTCTTAGTCTTTATCTGATCATCTATCAGACTTTATTAGTTATAAGTGCTAGCTTAAATCCAAATTATTTGAAGAGAAAAGAAAACAAAAATCCATAATTTCAGATTAGGCAAATATATTTTGCTTGGCAGTCGAGATTGAATATAACTGAATAATATAGTATGTCATCACACTATAACAAATACTGTGTATATATATATATGTATAACATCTTTGAAGTTTTAATGTTTTCTTTGTGCTATACCTTTTAAAATTTTATTTATAACCAGTATATGACATATAAACAATGGCAAGTTTTCAAAGTTTCAATTCATTACAGGTATTAAATGTACCCATAATTATACCTTTCTCCATTCACTTGAGGTGACCTGTTATTTGGCACTTTTTGGATGGAAATATTCTCATTCAATTCATGAAATGTTTTCAACTATGTTAGTGGTAGTATGTAGTAACTGCCTTATCCAGACATATAATTCTTAAAGAAATACTGGAATGGAACACCATGAAAATTAATATTCTGTGTTTTCCCTGCAGACCCTTAGAAAAAGGAATTTTATATGATTTTTGCAGTAATCTGATATAAGCCTGTATAACTTAAGGATCACATTCACGTTATTTCCCATAATTACTTAGCACCAAGCCAACACCCTGTATACAATGCCATATTTATTTTAGGTGAACTATAGTTTTGAGGTTTTATAATTTCTTTGCGTAATGTGTATATTTAGAAAATATATACATACGGTTGACAGACGTTATAACTATTCCTGCTGTACAATATAGCCATTGAACCTTTGTCTTTGAGTCATATAAACATAATCTTATGAACTGTTTTAAACTTCAGGAAATAGATTACTTTATCCAGTATTTCAAATTTTAAATTTTTTATGGCCACATGTACATATACAATATTTATATATGTGAAAGGGATTCATAATTAGTTATGTAAATCTGTCTCAATTAATTTATTCATGTGTTTCTCCTGAAAGGCTCCATGACTCTTCTTTTAGTAGTGAGAAGCATGATGTCATGGAGAGCCAGTGACCTACTAAGAATAAAATTACTTTTATAAAATTAAATCGTTTAGAGATACAGTGATATTTCTAATGATATAAAATTTGAAATGTAAAAATGTGCGAAGCATCTATCTGAGTTACGAAACATAATAGAAAAAGATCCCCGTGATTCTACCAACCAATTTAAGAACTAGAATATTACTGAGAGTATTTTATCTACTTATGTGTTCTCATTTATTTCCCCCCCCCAGAAGAAATAACTTACTGAATTTTGTGTTTATATTTCTAATCCTTTTAAACATTAATTATTGCTTTATATATATATATTTATATATATATATATATTTAGAGATAGGGTCTCATTCTGTCACCCAGGCTGGAGTGAAGTTGTGAGATCCTAGCTCACTGCAGCCTCCAACTCCTAGGCTCAAGTCATCCTCTCACCTCAGCTTCTTGAGTAGCTAGGACTACAGGTGTATGCACACCACTTCACCTGCCTAATTTTTATTTTTATTTTTTTTTTGTAGATATAGGGTCCTACTGTGTTAGTTTTTTTTTTGTAGATATAGAGTCTTATTGTGTTAAATATTTTTTTGTAGATATGGGGTCCTACTGTGTTAGATTTTTTTTGTAGATATAGAGTCTTATTGTGTTAAACATTTTTTTGTAGATATGGGGTCCTACTGTGTTAGATTTTTTTTTTTTTGTAGGTATAGAGTCTTATTGTGTTAAATTTTTTTTGTAGATATGGGGTCTTACTGTGTTACTTATGTTCAGGCTGATTACTTACGTTCATTGGTTTTCAATGACATATATAGCAGGGATTAGCAATCTATGTCCCACTGACCTATGTACTAAATCCAAACAACCCTATGTTTTTGTAAGCCCCATGAGGTAAGAATTATTTCTATATTGTTAGTGTTGGAAAAAACATGTGAGATTGTATGTGCCCTACAAAGCTTAAGCTATTTAATGTCTGACCCTTTATAGAAAAATATTTGCCAAACCCTGCTGTAAAATATTCTGCTGTGTGAATACATTACACATTGGCTTATAATTGAGAGTTCATATGTAATTGATCTTAATCTATAGAAAATTGTGTGGTCTATAAGTAGGATGTTTTTCTCCAAAAAGCTTGTAATTTTGTTACTCCTCGGAACTAAAAGGAGCTGCAATCCTAGAAGCAAGGTAATCCTTTCATGGCTTAATTCAGAGCCTCAGTTTTAGCTCCCCTCTCTTCCGTGATAGCTCTTGATGCTGATATTAACATTCGCCCTCTGTGTAAACTCACCTTGAGTGCCTGTGTATTGTTCACCATTTGAGTTTCAGTTTACGTGACGATGGTGGTCACGGCGCTGGGAGCATCAGGCTTTTCTTTGTTACCCACAAGCTCACGCATACCGCATATGTTGTATTTTATGCAAGGTCTGATTATTCCATAATGGGAAGAAGAACTGTCAGGATATCTAGTGTGCCTTATTATTTGAAACATGGCTGCCAAAATATACTTAATTTATTAGAAACTAGTAATTTAAAATGTGTGTCATAAAACTGTAAAGCGCTAAAAGTCCTTCTAAATTCTAAAAGGCTATATATAGGTGTTTTAAAAGTTATTTTCAGTTTCAACTGTGAAAACAAAATACCATAGACTGGGTTAGCTTAAACAGAATAAATTTGTTTTTCATAGTTCTGGAGGCTGGGGAGTTCAAGAACACTGTGCCAGAATGGTTGGTTTCTGATGAGGGCTCTCTTCTTGGCTGGTACATGACTGCTTTCTCATGGCATCCTCACATAGACTTCAGTTTGCTCATCTGTAAAATTAGGATCTTGGATGACGTGATCCAAACCCCACATACTGAATATAAGTCTTAATGTAGAGACTCGCACAAGAGAAAGTCAAAAGTGATTTTTTTCTTTGTCAAGTTATATACATACATAACTTCTGATATATATATATATACACACACATATATATATGCCAGAAAGAAAGTGATAATCAAAGGTTGTTTGATAAAACTAAAAGAGATACTTGATGAAAATGTTCTCCCAATTATTTTCTTGAACCAAATAAAGTCTTGCTTAAAATTACTTCAGTTTTAGTCTGGGAATAGTAAATTGGCTTATGCACAGTATGGAATAATACTACATTACTATTGAGTATTCTTGAAAAGAGAACAGGAATGATATGAGAATAACATTCTTCCTCAAAACAAAAACACTACCCATAAAAAGTACACAGAGAATATTGTGGAAGGTAATGTTTCTCAAACCTGAGCGTGTGTCCGAATCACCTGGAAGTATCACAGATTGCTGGGCCTCACTCCCTCAGAGTTTCTGATTCAGAATTGTTGAGGTGGAAACCTACTCCAAATGTGCATATCTAATAAGTTCCCAGGTCATGTTCATGTTACTGGTCTGGAAACTATAATTCAAGAAATATTAAACTTTTTAGTCCTTTATAATCCCAATAATATCCCTGGAATAATTTAGGCCATGGAAAACTAAGTCTATTTATTACGATTGGTATGAAGACTTAAATCAGCAGGCCATATTACAACATTCTAAGAAAGTCATTCAGAACCTGCCTTTACATTTATTATAAGGATGTTGGTATCACATGGTATACATTGATTGGCTACTTTTCTATCTTAGCTCATTGCTCACTATATACATGGGTTCTTTTTGTACATGAAAACATAGGAGAGAAATTCCATCATATGGAATTTCAATAAAGTTGAAATTGAAAAATATTACAAAAGTATTTTTGAAACTAAAAATAGTCATAATGCATCATTGAAACACTGAAATTCAATTTCAGTGCTTCAATGATGCGTTATGCCTATTTTTAGTTTTTTTAAATTCTGTTTTAAGAAACTAACCATGTTTTTTGGAATGATTTCTAGGAAACTCAGAGACAAATTTGTAGCCAATGTCTAATAGAGTATATGAGAAATTATATTGGGCATTTGTGTACTAATTTTATACCTGGCTTCATCGTATATCATTTACCCTAATTTTTCTTACCTATTCCATCAATTTCCTGTTATTTTTATATATTTTTCCTTTTTTGTATTTTTATAGTTTTTTTTAAATTTGGAAAATAGTAAGGATAATGATTATGAAGTAAATGGCTAGTTAAGTAATGAACAGATAATTCCAAAATTAGTAAAATGAGGTTTAAATACATTCATGTGGTATAACGGAGTAGATTTAGGGAATCTGTTATATGTTTCTTAGAGTGTTACACTTATTATTTGGTTATATTCACATGTATTTTTTTAACAGTCATTTTTGTTGTATATCAATGTTAACTGAAGTTTACCATGAGGTTCACAGAACGTAAGCTGTGATTGTTTAAATACTAGGACACAGCCCACCAAGTCCAGGAGTTTTTCCTTTGCAAGGAAAATGGGAGAGTCTTCATAAATCTAAGTGATACTGCTTCCTGTTATACATCAGGAATGTCATATTTTTTATTGTATGGAAAACTACAAAAAGTGGGGAGCACTATTTATTTATGGTAGATTATTTTTACTTGTTCAAGTATACCATCTTTAATTAGCAGAAGGAAAAATTGCCAAAACAAATGAGGAAGGGGATTGTTTTTTGTTGTTGTCATTAAAGGTCTTGTGTTCACCACAGTGTCAGTGAAATATTCCCCATATCATTCTGCAGTCTTGTTGATTCTTTTAAATAAACATTGAGTCAAGCAGAGGGAAATCATTTCCATATTTCCTGTAGAAAATACATATGTTTTCTATTTAAAATTTTGGGACTTTTTTGTTTTAATTGAGGAGATTAATTTACTAGCATGTTCATGTTTCTCTACACTGTAATTTGTTTTTAATTACACGTGAATGCCATATGTACTTCATTGACACTCTTTATTAATTCTTGAAAGTAAATTTGCTCACCACTCATGTCATTTGTATCATGGGGTGTGTGTTCCTGTGTTCCTTGTTAAGTGATTCCTTTCTAATATCTAAATAATTAGCTAATTAAGGGCATGATCCTAGGGTTCTTATGCAAGGATAACACCCACTGGCTTAAAGACAGCATGATTTGCTTTTATTGTGGATCACAGTGCTGACTATCCTCATCATGTTGTTTTTCCTAATTAATGTAGTATTCATATTTGCAAATGTTCACCTGTTAAAATAAGCTTGTTAAACATGCTTGTTGATTTATGTATTGTAAAGCTCGCTGATGGCAGATGCTAGAGTATCTCAGTGGATTCCATTTGGGTCCACTGATATGTAGTTGTCACTACATCCACAATCCTGGCAAATATCTGTAATTGATCACAGGAATTGTTGTGTTAAAGAGTAGAATTAGATCAGACCAAACAACCCAGCCCAGAGAAACTAACCCTGCTACTACTCATAAGAATTATACTAGCTTGTACTTTTTTAGTGGTTACTATTTCCCAGACACTGTTACATAACTAACTCCGTTAATCATCACAAAAACCTTCTGAAATTTGTACATATCCTAATAATAGTGGAATCTTTTGGCAGCATTTCTCTGAGCAAGCAGCCCCTTATAGAAAAGCCATAGGTGATTCTCTTAATTTCTAAATTAACACCCAATGCATTGCCAAGGCATTCCAGTACCTTCACAGTTTGATGTTGACCCACCTGTATGATTTGTATCTACAACTTTCAACCTTTTCCTAACCCCTCACTCTTCCATAGTGTCCTTCAAGTCTGTATCAGACTACGTGGTGTTCACTGACTATATACTAGGCTATCTATCCATCTCTTTGACTTGGATTTTGCTTCTGCTCTTCTATCTATCTATCTATCTATCTATCTATCTATCTATCTATCTATCTAATGTTCCTCCTCTTTTTATTATTATATAGTGAAGTGCTGCTACCTCTACATCTAAAACATCATCACCTCCTGAATGAAGTCCTTCCTGAATATCAGCATTAGTAAAAGTCTTCATGCTCTGCTTCTATTGCAGTGTTTCTAAAAGTACAATATTTGATGCATTGTTTTATGCATGCACACACTTTCAAGATTATTTAGAAATAGTAGTTTTTTTTCCTACTCTCCTCATATGATTTGGCTGTGTCCCCACCCAAAATCTCACCTTGAATTGTATCCACATAATCCCTACATGTCAAGGAAGAGACCAGGTGGAGGTAACTGAATCATGGGGGCGGTTTTCCCCATGCTGTCCTTGTGATAGTGACTGAGTTCTCATGAGATCTGAGATCTGATGATTTTATAAGTGTTTGGTGGTTCCTCCTGCATTCATTCTCTCTCCTGTGCCTTGTGAAGAAGGTGTCTGTCTCCCTTTCATCTTGTGCCATGAATGTAAGTTTCCTGAGGACTCCTCAGCCATGCAGAAATGTGAGTCAATTAAATTTCTTTCCTTTATAAATTACCCAAGCTTGGGTATTTCTTTATAACAGTGTGAAAATTGACTAATATATCTTCCGTTTCTCAGAACAATTTTATTCCATCTCTTCCTGTGCATCTTTGATCTCAGTATATTCATTATCACTGATGGTGCTTTTTATATCATCCAGTTCACTTTCTACATTACATAGCTTTCACTCCTGCCTAAATTGTTTTTGATCCAGCACTTTTTGATCCTTTATATGATGCTGTTGCTGAAATATTTTATCCTAGAAGTTCCAATTTACTTAATCTTAGGAGAGATTGCTTTTTTATTTATCCCGTAGGTTTTATATTCATGATCACAACATCCTAACACTTAATATTTTACTTTATTTGTTTGTTTAACTGACAAATAAAAATTGTATGTATTTGTGGTGTACAAAATAATGTTTTGATATAAGTATACATTGTGGAATGGCTAAATCAAGCTAAGTAATGCCTTGTGCTATATCATATGTCTTATATTATATCATTACATTTTATTTAGCTTATTCTAGTACTTACACTAATCTTTGAAACATTTATTTATTTACATGAATGACTGATTGTGAGATTAGGAATTCTTTGAGGACAAATTCCCTACCCTGCCCCACCACCACCACACACACATGAATTGCCTCTCTTCATAAACACATATACACATACAAATACATGCTTCTATTTAGCCTAGCATTGCTCTTAAAGAGACTCCAGGGCCATTATGGGCTAGTAGAGTCATTGTCTTCCATATGGAAAATATATTTTACCTATACTTTAAAAATTATTGTGTCTTTTACCTTTTATCTTCTAATTTCACTTAATTTTACTTATAAGCATTTATTATTTATTAAGTAGTACATTAATAGTAATGTGTTTTTCTGCTTTTAGATAACAGCCATTCTTCAATACAATGCAACTTTCTTAAACATTGAGTCCTTGTCTTTTATGTAATTTATTTATTTTGTGTTCTCTGCATACCAGAGTGGCTAAAGAGTACCTTTGGAGCCAGACTGTCTGGCTTCAAATCTCAACTCTGCTGGTACCTAACTGTTGCCTTGGGCGAGTTATTTAACCTCTGTGGCCTTTATATGACATATGTAAAATGAAGAAAATAACCATATATACTTCACAGAGTTATTGCGAGGCTTGCATGATAAGACGTGCACAGCAGTTAGAACAGTGCCTGGCATAGAGCAAGCCCTTGATAAATGGCAGTTGTCTTTATTGCTATGACTTTTCTTTTTCCTCCTGTCACACTGCACCTCTTCTTGGTTTCCTCATGGTCCATAGGTCATGGAGACTCCTAAAGGTCCGACTAGAAGCCCCTATGAGACAATTCCTGATGAGTTTTAGATGAAGTGTATCAGCCTGTTGAATAGATCTCTGAGAGTGTTCAAAAGTGTTTTTTCTTATAATTTTTAATGCCTCTATCCCATCTGTCTACATCCTTTCTGTGTTGCTCAGGCAAACTTCAAGAAAAGCCTGAGCAAACAGGTAGGCCTTTCAACTTGTACCCTGAATGCACAACTAAATCCAAAGCTAATGAAGTTCGTTCAGATTAAAAGCACTTCATATGCCTACGACAGCTCTTTATATAATGCAGTTAGGGGTAGAAAATTCATGGTATTTCATGCTTACTTATATGCTTTTCATGTGAAAAGATACAGTATAATAAAAGTTGAGGATTACTCATGTTAATTTATTATATTTTGCTGATATAGTCACATCAAGGGCTTAAGAAATATACTTCAACAGCAGCGCAAATGAAGGAAGGATGGTTTAAGACATGGTGCATAAATGCTCTCCTTGCTGCCGCTTTTAATGACACTTCATTTAGAAATACACCCTCTTTCATATGGATAACACTCTATTTTAGAGTTAGACTTCTTTAGGAAAAGAAACTATAAAATGCATTGAGGTGACTGTTTAGTAAAAAATTTAATAAAATTATCCCCACATAAAGGTACTGAAATGCAACAAAAATAAAAGGTAGATGCCCCATAATTCTCACGAGCATTAACTTTTAGAGAAAATCTATTATACATACCAGTTTAGTTTATTTAACACATTTCACATAGCATGTAAATAAGAAGTGCTTTATGTAATTTTAATTGGGTGGGTTTAGTGCCTCTGAAATTATAACAGGAGCAATTTATATTTAAGTAAAACATGTAAAATTGTGCTGTCTGTTCACTAAAAAAGGGATCTTGAAAATATCATCTGTGGTATGAATCAACAAACACTGAGCACCTACATACAGAAAACACTAAGTCGGGCTGGGCAGGGGAGGTAGAGCTAGAAGAAAACCCATACCCAGGGAATTGGTGATCAAATCAGACATTTTGTAAAACCATATATGCATGTCAACTTAAGTAACTATATAAATCAATATGTAATGCGGACTAAATGAGGAGTGTAGGTAATAAGCACTAGAAGAATTTAGACGAGAAAAAGATTGCAGTGGGCTTGACACAATTGCCAATCTTCAAAGAGGAGGCCCTATTTAAGAGTCGAGAGTAGGTTATATTTAATAATCGGAGAAAAGAGAAAGGGGGTAGCTGATTAATAAAGAGTGCAGTGGGCAGAGGCACATTCACTGGGAAGCAAAGGAAGTGCAGGGGGCACGGGCCCCTTCCAAAGCCTGTACTTTATGTTGTATTTGTAAATTTCCTTCCTTCCTTCCTTCCTTAACACCTCCTAAGTTGCATAAGTTTTAGATCCACCCAAAATTTCAAGTTTTATTGGGTAATGAAACAAAATTTATGTGGAAATATGATTTATTGTTAAGTCAATAAATAGGCTAGTTTTGATTGGGCACAGAGTTCATGTTAAAGTATTCCAGGGGAATGAATGGAAGGGTAGGCCAAGACCATATTGCAGAAGTCATTTCTTTTCATACTTACATACTAAATCATTTGAAAATTTATTCTACGTATAATAGAAAATCACTAAAATATGTTAAGGAATTAATGAATATTTATTGATCTCTCACTGTATATACCAGAGAGTGATAATCATATATCTCATGTAGGCTTAATAATAGTCATAAAAGGCAGATATCATTACTCTAATTGAAAGACCTGAGACTCAGAGAAGAAGATTCTTCAAGGTCATGAAGTAACTAACAGTGGATCTGGAACTCTAAAACACATCCTTCTGACTCTAATACCCAGCCTTTTCCCTATCCATGCAACAGAAGACTGGGAAGAAGAATCTAACAGTAATAGTTAAAATAAGGTGAGTTTGAGTAGGAAAAAAAAGGAAGAACCAGGAGGCAGAAGAATAGATAACTATGGAACTAGAACCTCAAGAATTTGGTGATATATATGTGCCTTTCCTGGTGTTTGGAAAGCAACACCATAGGAGAAAATAAATATAAATATTCAATAAAGTGTCATTTTTTTTTACACATCACTGCACTATACAACAAAAAACACCAAAAACAAGCAAAAAAGTAAAGTTTAATTTCAACTTCTGCCTAAAATGTCTGCTTTTTGATTTGTTGATATTTTTAACTATTAAAGATGGGATGGTCTCTTCTTAGTGATAGAGTATTATCTCCAACTCTCATTCAATATTTCTTATATTTACTTGTATTATAATTGCTTTTGAACATCCTTTGCTAGATTATAACCTCTTTGCAGGCAGGGTCTGTGACTAATAAGTTTTAGCAGAATTGAACTCGTTACCTTAGACTATGCTAATAGCTATTGAAAATACACAAATACACACATACACACACGTGCACACACATAGATGCCATTATAGACATTCTGATGTCTAAAAAATGGTTTTCTTTTTTTTACATAATTTTTGAACACACAGGTGTTACGAAGGAGTGGAGGGAAAAGAACAGAGAGTTTACACTTAATCAAGTCAATTGGTTGCAGGAAAGACAAGCATAGTGGCCACATAGAGGAGATGCCATTTGGCAGACAAATGACATAGGATATCAGATGAGACCATTTGTGCCTTGGATAGTGTATAATTTTTACCAATTCTTTGTTTTATAAAAAAGCAAATATTCATGATTTAAAAGATCTTATTGGTTTCCAATCTATCTTCCATCTTGTCGGATAATTTATCTTTTTAATACTGAGATCAAATTCCATTATCCCCTTTTTGAATATATTTATTAGCTCCCCACAATTTATATTCTAAGGAAACAGTGTAGTGATTAAAAGTGAAGGCCTTGGAGTCACACAAAATGAGGTTCAAATTGCAGCTCAACCTCTGGTTAAGACTGGTCTTAGCCAAGTCTTTTTTTTTTTTTTTCTTTTAATAAGTTTCAGTTTCTGTCTATCACTCATCATGAGCATGATTATACTGAGGTTTTAATAAGGAGTAAATGGAATAAGTCATGAAAATGTGCATAGTACAGCTAATACTCAGTATGCATTAGTATTAGTAAAAGTTCTCCAGAAAAACAGAACCAATAGGAAGTTAGAAGAAGGGGAAGAGAGAAAAAGAGAAAGAGATTTGAACATTAAAATAATGGCTCACATTATTGTGAAGTCTAGCAAGTTTGAAATTGGTAGGGCAGTCCAGTAGCTGGAAACAGGCAGGATTTCTGTGCTACAGCCTCAAGACAGCATTCTACCTTCTCTGAAAAACTTGTTTTTGCCCTTAAAGTCCTCAACTGAGTGAGGCCCACCATATTATAGAGGGTAGTGATACCACAAAATACCTTCATGGCAACACTTAGACTAGAATTTGACCAAACAACTGGGCACCAAAATCTGGCAAATTTGACATACAAAATTCACCACGACAGGTTTATTACAAAGGAAAAGACCAGACTTCTTTGTAATTGCTTGAAAATTGTGCTTTCTCATGTCTCTTTGCCTTCTTCATGGGCTAACCACCTTTGTATCTGTGAACAATCTCACCCTACTTCTCTGCATGGCAAACTCATACTAATCTTCCTTGTCTCAGGTAATTTATTACCCTTTCTGCTAGAATTTTCTTGCCACTCAAGGCAGCATTTTGTGTATCTTCCATATTCAAACAGTGCTTTGTGTACATCCTCTTGAAAGTAACACCATGAAAGATTAACTTTTTCCTTTCTGTTTGTATCTTTTTAGCACTCATAGTTGGTATAGAGGAAAAATTTGAGTGTTAAATTAAGTTTTGAATGAATATTTGAATAACAAATGACGGAAAGAAGAAAAGAGGGAGGAATCAAAGAAGGAAGAAGAAAGAAAATAATTGGAAAGAAGAAAGCAAAGGATTATTAATTTCTTTCCACAATTTGCTCTTCAATATTCCTGATTGCCCACAATATTTTTCACCCACCCTGTTTAGTTCAAGGTGATGACATGATAAAGTATTTGTCTATAATCTTCTTAAACTTGAGAGCTCAGCAATATAGGCAATATTTATGTTTGTATGCAACACAAAACCAGAACTGAAGATTTTGTAGTAGACTTTGAGATTGAGATAAAAGCTGACTGTGCCTTCTGAAATTTTTTAAAACAAATTTGTGATTACTTTTTATGAAAGATTAGGTAACACCTAAATATTTTATTAGCTATCCCATCATGTGTTACATGTATTTATCATATTCAGTGTGAGAACCAAGTCTGGGCCACCATATCTATCTTTTTGTCAATGCCTTCATGCAGTTAATCCCCGGATATGCTAGAAGTGAGAGGTCATGAAAACCATTTTCTGGAATGAGGTTATTATTTCTCATATGAAAAAACATCACTTATGGGTAGATTTTTCAAGTTGCTGCCTTCCAAATGGCTATGTCTTCTCTGCCGGTTTAATCTTAGTCACCTCCTCTGCAATGACTTGAAGACATGCTTTGCTATTGGATCCTATATAGTTGACTATGACACATGGGAAATCAACAAACTCCTTTAAAATTTGTTATTCCTAAGAAGGTGGTACAATATGCATAATTCCAACTCTGCAGTAGGAAATTTTAATTGCCCTTGTTTTAAAGTAGTATTCCACATCTGCAGACAAGTGAGGAACCAAACACTGTAGGACTATATATACTACCATATAATTGAAAATGTAGGCTTAGCCTTAGTAAAGAGAGAAAAATAATGATTCTAATGACTAAGTCAACAGGTAGGTAGAGAGACCTTTTTTTTTTTCTTTCAGCATAAAGTTGTAGTTTTAAGTATTAGTTTCATCTCAGTTGTCCTATTTAAGAAAATGAAGTAATGCTTCCCTTTTAAATATCATGGTAAAAATACTTGTTAACATTTTTAAATTCTGAGGAGAAAATGTAATAGAATTGTTATAAAGGACCATGATACAGAGATAGATAAGAATCCTTGAATCCTCAGGCAGACTTTAGAGAACACAGCTCCAAAGGTGGAGAGGGGAGAGAGAGAGAGAGAAAGAGAGAGAGAGAGCGAGTGAAAGCTTTCAGCTTTTTAAGCCTATGAAATTAGCATCCTAATCATATCGCACTTATTTCCATTTTTCAGTCATATGGGCCCTTTACCTTATTTTTATTGAAGTAAATTCATGTTTTATTTGTTGATTTTGTTATTTGCACTGTGTTGGCTGTCTTCCTTTGCATGAGGTTTCATCATGAGTTTTAGAATTTGGCTTTGTGGGGTCATTTTGAGTAGCAGTATTTTTGTTAGTTTGGTTTGGTTTGATTTAGATTTTGATTTGGTTTTCTTTTTTCTTATCTTGGCTTAGTTCTTAGTCACAAGATAGTTCTTTGTCCTCCTGCCTCCCTAAGCCTGTAGTTTGCAAAAAGTCGTATTTTGGATTGCCTGAATTCTAGCTTCCTTCATGAGCTCAGATCCCTCAGTATCCCCTGCTTCAAAAAGCAAGACTTGGACAGAGAAACTGATATCCTACTCTTATTGCCAGCTTCTGACTCAGGAACCAAAGTTATTTACTTTCAGCCATACTTTATAATTTGAATTTATGATTTTTTGTTGTTGTTGTTGTTTGTTTATTTTCTGGTCTAAGAAGATATCAGTTCGCTTTTGAGTCAGGCTTTGTGTTGCTGTTTTTATTGTTGTTGTTGTTTGTTTTTTTCTTTTCATATTTTATCTTTCCCCATTAAATGTTTCGAACAGAGGCTTGCTTCAAAACAGCTACTGAAAAAGCCATCGTGACCGTGTGTCTTAGGGCTCTTTAATATTGAATAATAGACTGAAAATAGGTTAAACATCCTATTATGACTCAATTGTTCTCTAATTTTAATACGTCCAAGGGTTACTACAGGACTTGGTTACAAAACCAATTCCCAAACTCCACCTTTAGAGATTCCCATTCAGGGTGGCTGGTGGTACGGTGGTGCCTAGGCATCTATAGTTTTAATAATTCATTTAACTGATATGGCCTGTTCTGACAGGGGTTGGTTGATAGAGTCTCAGAAACATATAGCTAGAGTACATTACAATTCAAACATGAAGAGGATTGGTCATGGTGGCAGGGAGCTCTATTTTTGTGTGTTGGGCAGCTATTTGTGTGACCCTCCAAGATTCAGACCCTCTTGTGAATAAAGGGAAAAAGCAGACACGAATGAACGAGGGTTCATTGCGATCCACAGAAAGGAGCACAGCTAGTCATTCAGTTGAGTTCTATGTAGTGTGGAAGGAAGGAAATTTCAAATCAGAGATACATCACAAAGGAAAATAATAGGTTTAATATGTTTCCTATTAATTAAACATTTTAATATAATTTTGTAGCAAGAGCATTTGTCCTGTAGTCCAGAAATTCCCATGAGTACCGAGAAAGGCCAAAAGGGAATATGCCACTCAACAATGTTCGGTGAAATAATCACCTGTGGGAATTCATGAAAAAATGGATTAAGGTATTAAATTTATACTGAAAAAAACATGGCTAATATGTGGCTTAATGACAATAATATGAAACATTGAAAAAAACAGTAGATAGCAGGCAGCTGATGAATTCCTGACTGTATTGATGTGGAAGTTCTTAACACCAAGAAAATGGCAAAGCCTTCTTTACTTATTTTCATGTCACTCCATTTTTGAATTAGAAAATGAGTAACTAGTGTCTCAGGATATTCTGATTTGCAGTTGCTAAACAGAGTCAATTCCATACTATGAGGCATTATGCAAAGGAACCGTATTTAAGCTTAGGACTTGAAAATTATATTTTCCAAAAAATGTGTCAAAATTGAGCAAGTTATGATCATTACTTTGCAAAATAGACATTAATTACTATAAAAATTTTTCTTTGCCTACTCTTTTCTAAATCATTTTAATATGTGGGATAAAAAGACTAAACTTGCTTGCTTTTTCTATGGTAATCTTTAAATGGATCAGGCTTAGTGGTTTGCCATCAGAATGTAAAAAATTAGAACAGCTGCTCTATACATTCAGCTAGAATTTCAACTGGGGCATAGATACACTTCTTATGAACATATCTGTGATCCTTTCATAGAAATTTATACTGGAAAATTCAGAACAACAGGTATTTTAGAACATGTGTTTACATTTTCAGTTTGAAATAATGCCAGCTAAAAGAGAAACTGAAGATAAATATCTGTAAAAGGAATATCTGACTGAAAGAAAAGGTTTACATAGTGTCTATGTGGGAGAATTTCCATTCATAAAAATAATGTAGTTTGATGACTACCCCTCAGGAATATGCAGTCAAGAAAATCATACAAAGATCACAAACTTTTAGTAAAGTCAGCACAGTGCTTCAGACTAGCAAATTTACCTAAAGTATTAGGAAATTTGTATCGACTTTTACTAGTAAAATTCTGCTTGCATTGCATTATTTCTTTTTCTAAGACCAGCAATATAAGCCTAATAACGGTCATCCATTTTTGACAAATGTGGCTAGGTACTGTAAAAATGTCTGCTGATTAAGGAGGTGAAAAGTCACATTAGGAAATATAGCATGTCTTTTGAGATATTGGTTTGAAAAGTATGGTGTCAATATATAAACATTCCTGATTAAAATACTAATTTTTATGAATGTGGGATTTGAATGACTTCATATGGAGGCAATATAGTTCAGGGGCTAAGGTACAGAATTGACAAACAGACCTTGAATCAATTGGCATCAGGCTCTATCCTTGTACTAGCTATGTGACCTTGAGTATAATTTTTTTCTCATTTGCATAAAGAAATTGTGCAAGGTAATGTAGGTAATTTCACATAGCACAGATCCTGCACCTCTCATTCTCCTGGAAATATGTGTGTGTTGTGGGAGGGGATAAAGTGATAGTACTGTAAAGTGGGGATGAGAAGAGGGAAGTGACTGAATATAGCATGTTATACACAATACCTTGTTCTAGGTATAAAATATCAAAATACAATTGATCAGTTATCTGAAAGTGGATACATAGAAAATACATTGTGGTGGACAAGGTGTATTAGTCAGGGTTCTCTAGAAGGACAGGACTAATAGGATAGATGTACATATGAAAGGTGTTTATTAAGGAGTATTGACTTACAGGATCACAAGGTGAAGTCCCAAATTAGGCCGTCTGTAATCTGAGGAGCAAGGAAGCCAGTCTGAGTCCCAAAACCTCAAAAGTAGGGAAGCTGACAGTGCAGCCTTCAGTCTGTGGACAAAGGCCTGAAAGCTCCTGGCAAACCACTGGTGTCCGTTTCAGAGTCCAAAAGCTGGAGGAATTGGAATGTGATGTTTGAGGGCAGGTAGCATCCAGCACAGGAAAACGATGGAGGCCAGAAGACTTAGCAAGTATGCTCGTTCCATACCTGCTTTTCTGCTGGCAGCTGATTAGATGGTGCTCACCAAGACTGACGGTGGGTATTCCCCTCCCGGTCCACTGACTCAAATGTTAATTTCCTTTGGCAACACCCTCACAGACATACCCAGGAACAACACTTTGCATCCTTCAATCCAATCAAGTTGACACTCAGTCATCGCACAAGGTGATTTGCTGCTTGAATCTTCAAGGAAGGGTTTGTTACCTAGGGGCTAGGGATTCTGCCTTCAGGCAGAATCTAATGGTCAGGGTCAAAGTTTACCCTTTCTAGGTTGCTCATATGCAGTGACTGATGGAGGCAGAAATATAAAGGTTTGGCCTTCCCAGGTTGGTGGGCCATTTATTCCAGGGGTTGACCAAGGTTTTGTCAAGCCACCATCATAGTTCAGTTTCTCCCTTTACCCAGTTCTACTTCCTTCTCATCTCTTCCACATGAATTAAATCTCTAATAAATACCTTGCACTCCAAATTTGTCTCAAGCAAGTTTGAGAACTCAGGTTGGAGAACTCAACCTGAGTACAAATTCTGGCAATAGTGACTTTGAAGTCCAGGACTTTGAAGTCCTGGGAAGCAAGCACACTGGACATTGTCTTTCAAGAGCATACCTCTATATCCAGTGGAACTTTTGAGTAAAAAGTTGGTGAGGTTCTAATTTAAAAAATAGGCAAAGAATATGAATAGATATTCTCAAGAAGACATACAAATGGCCAACAGGTATGTAAAAAATATGTCTAATATTGTGAATCGTCAGAGAAATGCAAGTTAAAACACAATGAGATATTACCTCACATCTGTTAGAATGACTATCATTAAAAAGATGAAAAATTGTTGTTAGAGAGGATGTGGAGAAAAGGGAACCCTTGCACATTGTTGATAGTAATGCCAATTAATACGCCATTATGGAAGACAGTATGGAATTTCCTCAAAAAATTAACAATGTATTAAGTTTTGAGGGAGTCAAAATAAAAATTAAATAAATAAAAATAGAACTACCATATGATCTAGCAATCTCACTACTGGGGATATATCCAAAGGATATGAAATCAGTATGCCAAAAAGATATCTGCCCTCCCATATTTATTACAGCATTATTCACAATAGCCAAGGTATAGAATCAACCTAAGTATTCATCAGTGGATGAATGGCTAAATCAATTGTGGCATATAGTCAGCCTTTAAAAAGAAGGAAATTATGTCATCTGTGACAACATGGATGAACCTAGAGAACATTATGGCAAGTGAAATAAGCCAGTCAAAGTAAGACAAATTACATGACCTCACTTATGTGTGAAATCTAACAAAGTTAAACTTTTAAAAGCAGAGCAGGGGCCAATGGAGAAGGGGAGGTTGAGGAGATGGTCAAACAGTAGATACAAATATTCAGTTAGACAGGAATAAATTCAAGAAGTTTATTGTACAGCATGACAACATAGTTAAAAATGTATTCTTAAAAATTGCCAAAAGATTAGATTTGTTCTCAGCAGAAAAAAATAAGTATGTGAAGTAATTCATCTTCTAATTAGCTCAATTTAGTCACTCCAATTTGTATATGTATTTCAAAACAATGTGTTGCATATGATACATATATACAATAACATTTTAAAAATAAACAGTGATAGCACAGTGATGACAAAAATAAAAAGAAACCTGTGAGGTTTACAAAATGAAGTGGTTTTATAATACCTATGTGTACGCTTGCTTTTCCAAATACACCTGGTGCAGAATTCTTTCAAACTGATATCTCTATACCCAGGTTATACAAGCAGTAGTTAGGGCCATAACTAAAAGGATGATCTGAGATATAAATGGAAGCTGTTGTTGTACTATAAGATCTCAAAAGCAATCACTTTGAGAAATCATTCCCAATAGCAGTGATTGATTTTCACTGATTCATTACATTCATTTTTTTTTTTGTCTTTTATCATTACATTCTTTTTAAAATCTGCTGTTTCCAAGTATAGATATTGGTAGATGGCAGGCTGGATTGGAACTATAATCTCTGACTAAGGAATTTAGTGACAATTGATGACCTCCATCAGTCATTGGATGATTGTTCTTCAGGGTGGGCTAATCATAGCTCATGACATCACCCTTTATCTAGAACTTCCATGCCAGGCCTGTGGCAGAATATAGTAAACACTGTTTTTGTCATATAAATTATGAAAAAATTAATGAAACAGTTATGTCCCCAGCCTGGGTAAAACCAAAAAGCTTTGGACTTCTACTTCTTGAGTATAGCAGAATTAATTGAAGTAAAAGTGTACTATAAGATCAAGTGTATTGGGCCATTTGCATTGCTATAGTGAAATACTCGAGGCTAGATAATTTATAAAGAAAAGGGGTTTAGTTGGCTCACACTTCTGCAGGCTATACAAGCATGGCACCAACATCTGGCTTCTGGTGAAGGCCGCAGGAAGCTTACAAAGCAGGAGTAGGCAAGTTACACGGTGAGAGCAGAAACAAGATAAAGAGGTGGGGAGGTGTCACACACTTCCAAAAAACCAGATATCACAAGAACTCACTCACTATCATGAGGACAGCACCAAGCCATTCATGAGGGATCTGCACCGATAATTCAGTCATCTCCCACCAGGCCTTGCCTCCAACTTTGGGGATTACATTTCATCATGAGATTTGGAGGGGCCAAACATACAAACTATATCAGTCAAGAATACCAAGATTAATAATCAAATATCAGAAGTCAATGTTGGCTTGTCTGTCTGGGTTTGACAAAGTATAGATCATGTTCTTATAATATAAAATTTAAAAAGAGGAAGTCACATTGTCCCTGTTTGCAGATGACATGATTTAGAAAACCCCATCGACTCAGCCCCAAATCTCCTTAAGCTGATAAGCAACTTCAGCAAAGTCTCAGGATACAAAATCAATGTGCAAAAATCACAAACATTCCTATACACCAATAACAGACAAACAGAGAGCCAAATGAGTGAACTCCCATTCGCAATTGCTTCAAAGAGAATAAATTACCTAGAAATCCAACTTATAAAGGATATGAAGGACCTCTTCAAGGAGAGCTACAAACCACTGCTCAATGAAATAAGAGAGGACACAAACAAATGGAAGAACATACCATGCTCATGGATAGGAAGAATCAATATTGTGAAAATGGCCATACTGCCCAAGGTAATTTATAGATTCAATGCCATCTCCATTAAACTACCAGTGACTTTCTTCACAGAATTGGAAAAAACTACTTTAAAGTTCACATGGAACCAAAAAAGAGCCCACATCGCCAAGTCGATCCTAAGCTAAAAGAACAAAGTGGGAGGCATCACGATACCTGACTTCAAACTGTACTGCAAGGCTACAGTAACCAAAACAGCATGGTACTGGTACCAAAACAGAGATATAGACCAATGGAACAGAACAGAGCCCTCAGAAATAATACCACATATCTACAACTGTCTGATCTTTGACAAGCCTGACAAAAACAAGAAATGGGGAAAGGATTCCCTATTTAATAAATGGTGTTGGGAAAACTGACTAGCCATATGTAGAAAGCTGGAACTGGATCCCTTCCTTACATCTTATGCAAAAATTAATTCAAGATGGATTAAAGACTTAAATGTTAGACCTAAAACCATAAAAACCCTAGAAGAAAATCTAGGCAATACCATTCAGGACACAGGCACGGGCAAAGACTTCATGTCTGAAACACCAAAAGCAATGGCAACAAAAGCCAAAATTGACAAATGGGATCTCATTAAACTAAAGAGCTTCTGCACAGCAAAAGAAACTACCATCAGAGTGAACAGGCAACCTACAGAATGGGAGATAATTTTTGCAATCTACTCATCTGACAAAGGACTAATATCCAGAATCTACAAAGAACTCAAACAAATTTACAAGAAAAAAAAATGCCATCAACAAGTGGGTGATGGATAGGAACACACTTCTCAAAAGAAGACATTTCCGCAGCCAACAGACACATGAAAAAATGCTCATCATCACTGGCCATCAGAGAAATGCAAATCAAAACCACAATGGGATTCCATCTCACACCAGTTAGAATGGCGATCATTAAAAAGTCAGAGAACAACAGGTGCTGGAGAGGATGTGGAGAAATAGGCACACTTTTACACTGTTGGTGGGACTATAAACTAGTTCAACCATTGTGGAAGACAGTGTGGTGATTCCTCAAGGATCTAGAACTAGAAATACCATTTGACCCAGCCGTCCCATTACTGGGTATATACCCAAAGGATTATAAATCATGCTGCTATAAAGACACATGCACACATATGTTTATTGTGGCACTATTCACAATGGCAGATTTGGAACCAACCCAAATGTCCATCAATGATAGACTGGATTAAGAAAATGTGAAACATATCCATCATGGAATACTATACAACCATAAAAAAGTTGAATTCATGTCCTTTGTAGGGACATGGATGAAGCTGGAAACCATCATTCTCAGCAAACTATCACAAGGACAAAAAACCAAACACTGTATGTTCTCACTCACAGGTCGGAATTGAACAATGAGAACACTTGGACACAGGAAGGGGAACATCACACACCGGGGTCTGTCATGAGGTGGGAGGAGGGGGGAGGGATAGCATTAGGAGAGATACCTAATGTAAACGATGAGTTAATGGGTTCAGCACACCAACATAGCACGTGTATACATATGTAACAAAACTTCACGTTGTGCACATGTACCCTAGAACTTAAAGTATAATAATAAAAAATAAATTTAAAAAGGTCAGGAATGTAATAACTAAATTAGGTCACCAGAGCAAATTTCAAGGTGGAGACTCTAGGAGTTCAAATGAAGAGGAATAGAAGAAACACAGGTCACAGTCTACAAACATATGTTTAGTCTGTAGTCACAGAAAGTAATACAGTAATAAAAATGAAATTTACTAAGCATCTACTATGTGCTGTCCACTTGGGTAAGTTATCTGCATAGATGAGATAACAGCTGTTATTAACCTTATTTCACTAGGTTTAGAGAGGTTAAGTAACTTGCCCAATCACACAACTAATGAGTAGTGGAGGCAAAATTTTAATTAATGAACATATGCTATACTACATGTATCATGGGTTTAACCCATGCTATAAACCATTATGTACCTCTCCATGGTACAACCTGATAAATAGATCGGGAGAGTGAAGACTTCTTAGAAATCTTAGAAGACTTCTAATATTTGACTCTACCTGGTAGTGTTTTCATCACTCAGTAAGACTTTATAGGTTAACCCTTAATGCTGCATCTAATTGTCTATGCAGATAATTTATCTAAGTTGATCAACCTTAATGGTAATTTAGTCTGTCTCTATAAGTGCACTTTTAGCAAAGGATAATCATTGATAAGTTTTCATTACACATAATTGCTGCTTTCCTGATCCATTATTTGTCAGTTGAGGGCATTTCTAGAAGAATATAAGACAGTAGTATACAATCTATGCAACATATTATAAATAATGTATATTTATAGTACATAATATTATAGGACTCCATAAACTTCATGAAGATAATAAAATATTAGTTACAAATGATTTACCTACTGTACCAGGAAATAACTATACACCATCCATTTTACAATTACTGTAAGCATATGAAACAAATTAAATTGCTCATATTGAGATTCTATTATGAGTTTCCAATATTAGAATGAACAACACTCTTAAGAGATATAATTAAGATAATTTGTTTAAAATGAGTCCAACCTAGGTTTCTCCCTCCTGCTGCATCAACTGTATTTCACCGGTCCTCTTCTTTGTAATCTATAACATTGTTCACCATGGAGGGATGTGGTAGTATAGTCCAAAATAAACTGGTGCAGTCATTAGCCAGTCAAGCACTCACACAATATGTGAAAGAACATACAAAGTCGACCTTACTTCAGGTTCAAGTGACCTATTCAACCCCACATAGAGCCTCTCTCTTTCTCTTTCACTCTCTCTGAGTGTGTGTGTGTGTGTGTGTGTGTGTGTGTGTGCACGCGCGCATGCCAGTTGGATAGTAAGAATAATGATTCAAGGGTATGTTCAGGATTCCACTTCACTCTTTCTCTCAACTTGCATTTGGATTCCTGGGTTACCTTGAGTGATTGTCTCTTACAGTCACATATAAATCCCTCCTTGATATATTTTTCTTTTTATCTCTATCCTGTGTGGCCTCTTAGTCTGTTTAAATCCACATTGTTAGCCTCTAACCCAATCAGTCACTGCCCTGCCATCCTACATACACCATGTCTTTTTTTTTCCCCTTAAGTCACCACTGAGGGTGGTTGGTGTGCTTTATTTTGTTTTGTTGCCATTTGGACATGGAAGTTCCAGATCTTAATGGGCCAGTCTCTGAGTGGATTAATTAAGAGCCATGAAAATAACATGACTCATAGGTTGCTAGTAGTGAAAAAGCATCTGTCTTATCATCATGTTCAGAGCTGATTTCAAAGGCAGTTTCTTGTGTGTCTGCCTGAGCTGTGACTATGACATAGGTATCTCAAATATTGTCTTGAGTCTATGCTATAAATGGTTTCTTAATTAAGCAGAAACATTGGCTTCTGTAACACTTGCTCAAAACCAAATGAATATCTTGTACACACGTAAAACCTTAGGGGTATTACTATTTAATCATTTTATATTCAACTGTATGTAGATGAGGAGAGGGTGTGAAGTCTTCACTTGTCCACAAACTGACAAACTCTCTTTACAAATTGCTTCAAGAAAACCTTCAAAAAAGATTTAAAAAGTAAAATGATTTTAGAACAACATATTAATAGAATTTTAAAAATTATGAGCAACATATTTTAATCAATATCTATGGGTTTGCTCATCTGAAAATGGGGTGGAATAAGGAAATTTGGACTATGAGGTCATTGATACCCTTTCTAGTGCTAAGACCCTGTGATAATAAAACACCTTGTGAGTGTTGCAAAATATTCAGAGAGCTCAATGTATGTAGCCCATTCACTTTTTCAATTATTTTACATTTTTGAACTGTTGAAATGAATTACTATGTAATAACTTTTTGTAGTATGTAATAGCTGACTTTATTAGAAACCACCTTATGGTTTCTGGTGAACATTTGCCCATATTGTGAAGTCATCATACAATCTGGCACAGTAGACACCTTATATTTAGAGAAATTTAGGACTATGACTGGGTTGCAGGTAATAACTAATATATTTTGGTGAAAAAATGTTTAAATATTTAATCTTGTTTTATTAAAAATCATATATTTACAGTAGACTAGCAAGGTGCTGAAACTCTATTTGTTTTGCAACAAAAAGACATCACTCTGCCATATTTTTCCCAAACTACAAATCTATATTGGAGAGCTGTCTCTAAAAGGACATAAATAAGAGTCTTAATGAGTGATTTCTAATACAAATACACACTCAGGATGTTTTTCCTATCAGGACAACACTGACTTGTCACGATCGTAAAGCGCACACACACACACGTCATAATAACATCCATTAAAAATTGGGTCTTTATGCACACAAAAAGCGAGTGATAGCATAATGAAAACCCAGCTATGATGGCACAAAAAGTTCATAATTATACTGATATAAACATGATTATGTTTGTATGTCTAGAAATAGAGTGTACCATTTTATTACTTATAAGGATTAGTGACAGAACACTTAGAGATACGTTTTGAAAGAGCAAATGTGGTGTTAGCTGCATGACTCCCATTAAAGTCAACGAGAATCACACTGTTAAAACACTGTACACCATTTTGAAAAATTATCCCAGAGGGCTCTAATATGTCTTTTTATGAGTTACCCACACAAATCTTTTTATTTTCCAATAGATCTTCTTTGTGGCAGAATAAGGTAGATGAATTGAAGCATTATTCTTTTAAAAATAAAAGCTATTCCTATAAAAATCTCTGAGACAGTTGACTTATGGTGAGATTCTTTTTTACTGAATTTCCAATATGAGTGAAGTAATTTTTAATGTATTTTAATGAGAACAAAAAAGTGCATTCAATTGATGAGAATTGCTAAGATATTTTAGGAATGTGAATTATATTTGTCAATTTAATACAATTCTGCCTATTCTTTTTGAGCTTATGCCACAGCGCCATTTTAATGCTATGAGTTTAACTGTAAGTAAAACAAAGTCCCTGTTCTTTTACATAGTTTATATTTAGTGAGGGTGAAGAAGGCATAATAAATGGATTGAAAAGGGAAATAGATATGGTTTGAATATTCTATTAGTCATAAAGTCAAAAATTTTCTATTTAAATGAGATTTAATGACCAGCTATTTTGCAAAATATATTCTTATTTTAATATTTGGCCGAAGATATTATTTTACAGCAGAGGTGCTAACACCTAGAGTACTTAAAATATACAATCAGTATCAGAAGCAGGCCAGAGTTTATATGTACCTAATATCACCTAATACGAGGCCAGTGTTTTAAAAACAATTTTGAAACAGCATGTAATATAAAAGTATAATTAAAACAGCATAGAACAAGAATTTAAAGCATAAGATTCTATGAATGGGATGATAAGGACAAGAGTGAGGTAAATATTAATAAAATGGAAACATGAAACCTGCAAGAGAAGAGAAATAATGAAAATATGACTGAAATAAAAATAAGACTTTGAAGAATAAATAATTTTAAGTGAAAAGTTTTGATTCATAATTTTTCTTTCTTTTGTTAATTAGTCCAGAAATTATTTGGGGTGGTGGAACTTTCTCCATCAGTGCTGTGTTTGTTACAGGCTTTGCATTTTCACATTTTAAGAGAACTTTAGAGAGGACTCGCTGATTGAGGATGCTTCACATCAGAAAAGATGGGAAGGATAACTATTGTTAACAGTTACAAGGAAGAGTCTAAGAGTGATCAGAAGATGATGTACACACAAATTTTATGAATCCAATTAGTTATATAAAAATAAGCCATTACTATGAAGAAAAGCAGAGGGATATTTTATGGTAAATAGGAATTACAGTTACTTATACAATTAATAAGGATGGTCTTTGGCTTCTAAATGAATAAAATCATGAGCCTAGAGTTTACCAAAGAAACTTTTTGTTTTTAGTTTTCATTACTCTCTACAACTCCAGACAAATTTTTGTAGAGCTAACAGGCTCTATACTGCACGTCTATCACTTTTTTGTCTGTCTTTTTTTTTTTTTGAGTGCGTTTTCTATTCTTAAATGATTGATAAAAATTGTTAAATAAGGCAAATACTGTACATGCTACAGTGTAATGAGGCCTGTCAAGCAGGGGGAATACTGCTCATCATGATATTAAAATTAAATGTAGCATTTTTTAAATCCTTGACATAAATAAAGAAGTTATTTCTCTGGACCAATGCATTTTCCATAAACTCAATGTTCTGTATAAGTCACTGTCATAGAATATATTTTATTTTGAGGCAACCCAGTCATTTTCCTCCATAAATAAGTACCAAATCAAGTATCATTTATCTAAAAATTATGTCTTCTAAGGCCTATGATATGCAAAAGATACTAGTTAGAGGGGGCTAACTGTAGTTCTAGTAACTTATGCATGCCTTTTGAGATGACATTCTTATTTTCCTTCAGATATGCAGATAATGGCTCTGGTTTAAAGGCTAATTGGGACAGTACATCTTTAGTAACAACTCGAAGGTTATGGTTTGGAACTCAGGATTCTGGCTAAGGTTATCTAAAATACTCCTTTAGAATTATGTGGGAGAACTATGAATGAGAAGCTTTCAGAATCAGTAAGTCAGAGGACAATAATACAGGGAAAACTGTTGTTTATGTTAATAATCATATAAAATATTTTAAGGGAGTGTTCTCTTACATATTATGATTTAACATTATGTCCCACATTTCATTCGAAAACAAAAAGTTTTGCAGGCAAATAAACACGATTAAATTATAAAATATGTAATATGAAATGTCATGCATTTTATTGGGTGATTTTTCCATCCCTGAATGTGGTATCTTATTTGATCTGCATATCAAATAAGATATTTGGAGAAAGTCTCATTTTGAATGTTAAAAATTCAAACTCAGGAATATGATTTATCTGATGTAATGCAGCTAAAATAAAGCAAAGCTAAGACAACTCAAATATTTTTAGAAATTTCAAATCTTTTTGTACTCCCTATTCTGCCTAATCAGTTAGGGTATGTGATATAAGAGAATGAAAAACAAAATAAAACAAAACAAACAAAAAAGCCATGAGGGCAAGTGTAAGTAATGCAAATTTTCTTTAAAGTTTTTCTTTAAAATCCTTCTATTTCTATGTTTATTGGCATAAATTTGGGAGCCTCAAAGCCTGGAAGAGTAGTAGCCTGAGCACAAAGCATGGTGTTATAGAGGATATTGGGTGCAAGTATATGACAGTTGTTTTAGATTAGGGTCTTAAATTAGGAAGAGCAGTGGAGGCTGACACAGCCTTCTAGTGTAGATGACAAAAATATGAGTATATAAGACACAAGAGGGAAAAAGTAGAGAAAAAAAGAGTAAGAGTTTGAAGAATATATTTTGTAGAAAGTCCACATTTAAGGAATAGCAACGAGGAAAAACAAAACAAAATAAAAAAAAAAAAAAAACACCTAACAATCTTGATTAAATAACATAGGAAATCTTTCCACGCCATTATTGTTCTGTTTTCCATCATAACCCAAATTTCTCCTATTTCATCCTTTCTATGATCCTTACCTTAGTTTTCTCAATTTTATGCCATTTTTATGCTATCAGTGTCTTACTGAATCCTCTCACTTTTTTTTTTTTTTTTTTTTTTTTTGAGACGGAGTGCAGGCTGGAGTGCAGTGGCCGGATCTCAGCTCACTGCAAGCTCCGCCTCCCGGGTTCACGCCGTTCTCCTGCCTCAGCCTCCCGAGCAGCTGGGACTACAGGTCCCCGCCACCTCGCCCGGCTAGTTTTTTGTGTTTTTTAGTAGAGACGGGGTTTCACCGTGTTAGCCAGGATGGTCTCGGTCTCCTGACCTGGTGATCCGCCCGTCTCGGCCTCCCAAAGTGCTAGGACTACAGGCTTGAGCCACCGCGCCCGGCCTCCTCTCACATTAAATATTTGTGGAAAGTTCGGAGCAGTTGTTCTCAAACAGGAGGGGACATTTGCCGCCACCGCCCCCCCCCCCCCCCACCCTGGGACACTTGTCAATGTCTAGGCATCTTTAGTTGTCATAATTTGGGGGAGGGAGGTATCTGCAATTGGCATTTGGTGGTGAGAGGCAAGAGATGCTGCTAAACATCCTACAATGAACAGAGTAGCTTCATACAACAAAGAATTGCACATCCCAAAATTGCAATAGTGTCAAGGTTGAAAAGTCCTGGTTTAGACAGAGACGTGCCAAATAACTCCCAATTTGGGTGCTGTTTTACTAGGAACAGAAGGAGCTAGTAAGTTAATAGGTAAGGAAAGGCCCACATAGAGATTTAGCTTTAATGGTACAAGAGCTAGCTAGTGAGACCCGTTTAACAAATACATGTGAACTACAGAGATAATTGTGATAATGATGTATTGTCTCCTGTCCTCTTATGAAGCTGACTTGTCAAGGGTTTTCTTTTACTCCTTTTTTTGTTGTTGTACAATTTTTTTTTTTAACTTAAGCAGGATTGACTTTGAAATAAAACCCAACATGTTTTCCAGTTGATTTTGATTTAAAGGAGGCCTTTCATAGAGTGCCTCAGGGTACGCTGGCTATGGCTATTTATCTTTATCCGGGTAGTTTATATATTTTAAGAAAATGATGAATGGAAGCTTTAAAAAAACTCATTATGGTAATTGATTATTATAGAAAAACCTTGGGAACTTTACAAAAGAGAACTGTATTCTCTTGGTATCTTAGCTTTAAACCAGACGTGTAATTAGAAGAATCCATAAACATTTGTCACAGTAAGAGAAGCCTGGTCACTAAGTTTAGAGGGAAACTCTGGAGTCACTTTATTGTACTGTACTGAGATGACACACAGTAGTGGTTGTTACATATAACAGGAGATTAATATGCCCTGTGAAATAAAAGACCACCCGCGCGGAACCAATGTAAAAAGTGATAGAAAAGCTTGATTCGTTTCTTTAGAAAGGTTGACTGTGATTCTTCTCTTATAGTGTCTCAACATCTGTGAACAGAAAAAAAAGTTAGTTAAAATGCCATTGCCATTTACACAATTACTGTTTAATGTTGTTTTCTATTTTCTTAAAACTTAAAGAAATAAAACCATGAACTGAGAACATCATATAAATATACCCGTGCTTACACACTGTCCCCACGTACACGCACCTATCCCCGCGCAGAATTACCTACATTCTCAGTCCTAAGAAAGTGGGAATCTATTCACCATCTACGGGGAGATATCAGTTGTTGATTTTTTTTCTTATACAGAACAGTGTTGATATCACTGAAGATTAAGAAATGACTATGGAGAAGGCCAAATTTGTTCAGCATTAGAAAATAAGAAATGCAGTTTTCTTACAATGGTTGGGATGATGATATGTGATAATATAGTACTCTGCAATTTTTACTCTTTAAGACTTATACTTGGTAAGGGGAGTTGAAGAACATAGCTTCATTTTTCTAGCCATCTTGAACCAATACGACTCCTCCTAAATGGAAGTAACTTGGGTTTCACTCAATCCTACCCTCAGCCACTGGAGGAAAATTCTTTCAAAACCCCTTCAGGGCCTCCCATTTATAAGACTTAAAACTTGTCATCACCACATGCTGCTATAACTCCGCCAGGTAGGAGGCATATGGGCTCCTGCAAATCTCATCTCTAACCATCTGTGTAGAACTCTGTCCAATGTGCGTTTTCTCCTGGATCTAAAAAAACAACTTGAGTTACAGCCCTGAGAGCCTTATGCCTCCTAGCAAATTCTGGTCACGTGGTTAGATTTAGAGTAGAGAATTCTGGAATCCAAATAATCTTCTCCCAAGGTGAAAGGTCAGAATATGAGGGACTGGTATTATATCCTCCAAGACACATGACAAATATCATGGATTGGTAGAATTGTCTTCAACAGATGCCAGGAGAACTTCTCAGGGACATTCCCTACTGAGTGCAGAGCAATAAACCTGGGGCTAGCATCATTAGGAACCATAAACAATTCAGTTTCTTCAAACTACCAGCTTCAAGGAAAAATCATCACAACTATGTTCCTTAAATCTGTCATCTTTGGCTACCTTTTCAAGTGCAACCCCCCTGGCTAGCTATCATATCATGTACTGATAAAACCCCTCCTACAACTGTTTAATTCCTTATCATTTTTTTCCTTTTACTACTGACCTCCATCCAGTGACTATTTCTATTGACCTTTCTGAACATATCAGTTCATTAAAACCAAACTCTCCTATCTCTCATTCCTCTTCTTGCCATCCATTTATGTCTTTTATTTTAAATCAAACACTGACTCTAAATCAAGGACACTACATTCTCTGAAGCCTTCTTAAGCATAGACCTCAAAACCTACATTGCCTCAAAACCTACAGCTTATGGGTTTTTGTGTATGGTAAAGGCAATGTCCTAGCTTGATGATGTTCATCTATCCTGTCACTACTCAAGAATGCCCCAACCTTCACAGGTTCTGTGCATTTTGATCAATGTACATAATTTGCATTTGCTATTGTTGAGTTTTTTTGTGTGCTTGTTTTAAATAGAATATTTTGGAGACTTTTGAGAGCCATCAGGCATTTGGGGTTGGAGCAGGGTACAACTTTCAAACATTCATACCATTAATATTTGTTAAGTACTTGTTATGTTTGAGATGATGTTGTAGGTATTGGGAATATATTGGACACAAAACAGAAAAATCTCTGCCCTCATGGAGCTTATATTCTGATCAACTTGCTGGGAAGTCAACCTGACATCTGTGTCCCCTTCCTTCCTGACTCATTCACAGAGACTTAGGAATATCCAGGGCAATAAAAGATTGTGCTCTTGTGCACAGTGCTGAAGGACAATCAAGGGAACATTCTATGCTTTTGGATGCTTTGATTAGTAGAATGAGACACCACTGTGCCATAGGATGGTTATATTGCTTTGATTTCAGTCTCTTCAAGTTTGATGCCAAAAATTTCACATTTTGAGAAGGTACAAGAACATACAAAAAGTTGAGAGCCACTGCTCCAGCTTTTTTTTTTTTTTTTTTCTACTTTGCGTTAGTTTGTTTTCACATTGCTGATAAAGACATACCTGAGGAGACTGGGCAATTTACAAAAGAAAAGATTATTGGACTTACAGTTCCATCTGGCTGGGGAGGCCTCACAATCATGGCGGAAGGTGAAAGGCAAGGAGGAGCAAGTCACCTCTTACATGGATGGCAGCAGCTAAAAGAGAGGCCTTGTGCAGGGAACTCCCATTTTTAAAATCATCAGACTTTGTGAGACTCATTCATTATCATGAGAACAGCACAGGAAAGACCCACTCTCATAATTCAATCACCTTCTGCTGGGTTCCACCTGTGACAAGTGGGAACTGTAGGAATTATAATTCAAGATGAGATTTGGGTTGGGACACAGCCAAACCTTATCATACTTCATCATTACATTTTCAAAAACCTATTCTTTCTTTGTGGTTGATGGCATAAATATACATCTAAGCTTGAAAGAGACATCCTAAGAGGCAGGCGAGAGCAATGCTTGAGAGTATGAACTTTGAAGTCAAACAGCTGTGTGATGTTCAATTCAGCAAGGGAGTTAACTTCTCTAGACCTCAGTTTACTCATCTTTAAAGGGAATGTAATACCAATTCCTTCCTCCATGGTTGTAGTGAAGGTTAAATGAGTTAGTATATATTTCAGTGATAAGAAATCTGTGCATCAGAAACACTCAATAAAGTGCTAAAAAGTCTTGATTTTTCCTTTCTTCCAACTATACTTCTCCTGCATTATCCTCGATCTTTATAAAAGGCAGCACGATGAACTCAATTGCTCAGACCAGAAACCTATGAGTCATGCTGGATTCAACACTTCGCTCAGATGTGACTTCCAATCCTTCAGCAAGACTTGCTCCATCTCGAAAGTATCTCAAAATAATAAGAGCTATTTATGACAAACCCACAGTCAATATCATACTGAATGGGCAAAAACTGGAAGCATTCCCTTTGAAAATTGGCACAAGACAGGGATGCCCTCTCTCACCACTCCTATTCAACATAGTGTTGGAAGTTCTGGCTAGGGCAATCAGGCAAGAGAAAGAAATCAAGGGTATTCAGTTAGGAAAAGAAGAAGTCAAATTGTCCCTGTTTGCAGATGACATGATTGTATATTTAGAAAACCCCGTTGTCTCAGCCCAAAATCTCCTTAAGCTGATAAACAACTTCAGCAAAGTCTCAGGATACAAAATCAATGTGCAAAAATCACAAGCATTCTTATACACCAGTATCAAACAGAGAGCCAAATCATGAATGAACTCCCATTCACAATTGCTTCAAAGAGAATAAAATACCTAGGAATCCAACTGACAAGGGATGTAAAGGACCTCTTCAAGGAGAACTACAAACCACTGCTCAGTGAAATAAAAGAGGACACAAACAAATGGAAGAACATACCATGCTCAAGGATAGGAAGAATCAATATCGTGAAAATGGCCATACTGCCCAAGGTAATTTATAGATTCAATGCCATCCCCGTTAAGCTACCAATGACTTTCTTCACAGAATTGGAAAAAAACTGCTTTAAAGTTCATATGGAACCAAAAAAGAGCGTGCATTGCCAAGACAATCCTAAGTCAAAAGAACAAAGCTGGAGGCATCACGCTGCCTGACTTCAAACTATACTACAAGGCTACAGTAACCAAAACAGCATGGTACTGGTACCAAAACAGAGATATAGACCAATGGAAAAAAACAAAACCCTCAGAAATAATACCACACATCTACAGCCATCTGATCTTTGACAAACGTGACAAAAACAAGAAATGGCGAAAGGATTCGCTATTTAATAAATGGTGCCGGGAAAATTGGCTACCATAAGTTGAAAGCTGAAACTGGATCCTTTCCTTACTCCTTATACGAAAATTAATTCAAGATGGATTAGAGACTTAAATGTTAGACCTAAAACCATAAAAACCCTAGAAGAAAACCTAGGTAATGCCATTCAGGACATAGGCATGGGCATGGACTTCATGTCTGAAACACCAAAAGCAATGGCAACAAAAGCCAAAATTGACAAATGTGAACTAATTAAACTAAAGAGCTGCTGCTCAGCAAAAGAAACTGCCATCAGAGTGAACAGGCAACCTACAGAATGGGAGAAAATTTTTGCAATCTACTCATCTGACAAAGGGCTAATATCCAGAACCTACAAAGAACTCAAACAAATTTATAAGAAAAAAACAACCCCATCAAAAAGTGAGCAAAGGATATGAACAGACACTTCTCAAAAGAAGACATTTCTGCAGCCAACAGACACATAAAAAAATGTTCATCATCACTCACCATCAGAGAAATGCAAATCAAAACCACAATGAGATACCATCTCACACCAGTCAGAATGGTAATCATTAAAAAATCAAGAAACAACAGGTGCTGGAGAGGATGTGGAGAAATAGGAACACTTTTACACTGTTGGTGGGACTGTAAACTAGTTCAACCATTGTGGAAAACAGTGTGGTGATTCCTCAAGGATCTAGAACTAGAAATGCCATTTGACCCAGCCATCCCATTACTGAGGATATACCTAAAGGATTATAAATCATGCTGCTATAAAGACACATGCACATGTATGTTTATTGAGACACTATTCACAATAGCAAAGACTTGGAATCAACCCAAATGTCCATCAGTGACAGACTGGATTAAGAAAATGTGGCACATATACACCATGGAATACTATGCAGCAAAAAAAGGATGAGTTCGTGTCCTTTGTAGGGACATGGATGCAGCTGGAAACCATCATTCTCACCAAACTATCACAAGAACAGAAAACCAAACACCGCATGTTCTCACTCATAGGTGGGAACTGAACAATGAGATCACTTGGACACAGGAAGGGGAACATCACACACTCGGGGCTATTTTGGGGAGCGGAGAGGGATAGCATTAGGAGATATATACCTAATGAAAATGACGAGCAGCACACCAACATGGCACGTGTATACATATGTAACAAACCTGCACATTGTGCACATGTACCCTAGAACTTAAAGTATAATAGTAATAATGATAATAATAATAATAAAAAGACTTGTTCCGTCTCTGAGTACTTCTCCCATTACTACCATCCACTATTGTTTCCCATCTAGGATTTCTGCAATTGCTTTGTAGCTGGTCTTCCTGCTCTTATAATTCATTAGGCATACAGAATTCAGAGCAATATTTAAAAAAATACAAGTTAAATTGCATCATTCATTCTCTTCTTTAAAACACTACAATGCTGTCCAGTGACACTCAGTATAAAATTCCAAATCTTTGTTACAGCTTCCTTTCTTCCAGAATTCATCTTTAGGAATTCTTAAATCAAGAATCTATAGGTGGTAAATAGTCTTAATCTGCAGATCTACTCTTTAAATTTTTCATTCTTGAATTTCACTGTGATGTATATTTATTTTCATCTATATTCCTCATGACTTACACTTCTCAAGTATGAGGAGTCCTTTTTAATTGGGTAAAAACTTCTGTCATTGCCTCAGAATAAGGATAATGTCAGTATCTCTGCTATTTTCTCCTTCAAGAAGTACATTTATGTTTACACTACACTTCAATTTGCACCCCTGTGTCTTAACTTCTCCTTGAATTTTTCTATCTTTTTATTTCTCTGTGCTGCGTTCTGAGAAACTTGCTCAGTAATATTTTTGTATATAATTTCTCTCTTCACTTGTGTCCAATCTACTGTTAATGTATGCATTGAATTTTCAAATCTCTATGTTTGTTTTTTCTAAAAATTTGAGTTGATTATTTAAAACATCTGTGTGTTCTACAGAGGTAGTCTTAATCCTTTCTTGTGGTTTGATTACTTTTAGGACTTCATTTATGCTAAACTAATTTTTGTAGCATTTTCCTAGTAGTTATAGTAAGTTGTTTGGGGTCTAATTCTACTGTGGGTGACGTCTACTGTTGTACTCTCAGATGTTTTGTAATTTCAGGTTTTGAGTGTATATTCAATGGAGTATTCATGAAGCAAAGTCATGTTTTTCCAAAAGGTAATTTGGTTGCTTCTGCCAGGTATACTAGGCTTCAGCAGGGCCCTCGTGCAATTTTTATGTAAATGCTTAAGCTTAGGGATTTGGATACCATGCAGATAATATAAAATCTATCTCCACAGTTATGAGAGATACAGTTCTATGATAACATTCTCAGAGAAGTATTTTTGTTTCATTCAAGCCCAGTTTGAATAGAGAATTCTTGTTGTCTCCTTGTGTTGATTTTTTTTCCCAATTCACCGTTTTATTAGGCATGTAGACTTTTAAATTTGGGGATTTACTGCAAGAGGTCTTGATCATCATATTTTAATTTTTGCAAGCCTAAGGTTTTTTTGCTGTCCTTTTCTGAACATTAAAAGTCAAGCCTCTGGATTACCTTGTGCAAAATGTCCTCCAAAGACAGCCACATTATCAGTTCTAATTTGCTGTTTCTTCTCATTTTTGGTTCTTGGTGATTTTCTTTTTTAAATTTTAATATATTCAGCCATGAATTTTTGTTCATTTGATTCTTTGTTTGCAATGGTCTTTCCAACATTTACAGGTATTTGGTAATGGAGGTTATTGCATGGCATGTTGTATTTCAAAGGTTTGAATTCGATTGTTTACAGATGTTCTTTCTCCCACTTACCATATCTACTCCACTCATTTTAAATTAGCATTTCACTCATTTTATACCCCATCTGATATTAGAAGTTAGTCAAATTTTTGTCAAGCCCTACATATTTCTCTGTCTTTGCTATTCTACATATCAAAAAAAATGTTCTGTTGCTTTTCCTTTTTTTCTTTTTTATCATATTATTTATAAAGTCAGAAGTAAAAGACAAAAGATGATTTGTATCTTATTCAGATGAGGCTAATGTTTTCACTTTTACTTGCTGTTATTTGTGACTTTCATTGAATCAATAATTAATCCAAATTTTATCATTTCAAAATGATATATGAACTGAAGTCTTTTTTATTTTTTAATGTTTCATTATGGGAAATTCTACACATATACACAAGTAAAGCTGGAGTCTTCATGACTATTCTTATGTTTGTCTTGAAGTCAAAATAAAAGAAAACTTAAGGTTGAGATTTCATAAGTTTAGAATCCAAACTGTTTCACATGTTCTAGTTAATAAATCTTTACCTTAGATTTAAAAAAGAATATGAAGACTAATCTGTTTACATTGAAATTTCTTGAGGACAAGAATTTATCTTTCATTAGAGCAACTAATGAGATTCTGACATCATACTGGCACTCGAAGATAATTTTACACTTAAACTAGCTTGTTTGTATAGACATATTAAATGCTGGTCTTATTGAGCTCAAGCTATGTCAGGATCCAGGGCTATAGACCGTCTTTCTCGTGTTAGGTTTTAGGCTTGATTTGGGACAGTCTCCCACTACCCTCACACTCGATTTTTCCCTTTACTTATAACATTGTATGGTATTATTTTTCAAGCTTACATATGTTGGAGCTTTTCTGCTCTGTCTTCCCACAAAAGAAGTTAAAAACTGAAGTTTTCAATGCTCAAATCTATATCAAGCACTTATTACAATAAAGAGATATATTTTCAATGCCTGTTAACATATGTGATTATGTTTGCTTCTGACAACCATATGTGAAGTTAACAGACCAGGAATTCTCCCATTTCACTGGATGAGAAAACTGATGCTCATGGGGATCAGGTAACTTGGGAAAGTTCTCAGGGTTTTTAAAGGCACATCTGATAATTAGACCTAGACATTCTGACTCCAGTTCCAGTGTTCCTCTCATTTGTTTTTCTCAATGCTGTCTTCTTTTATATAAGCCACTGATACCTAGGCACTGTGAGCAAGATAAATATGAGACTCCTTTTGTTAAAAGGAGTTCACTCTCTAATTGTGAGATATAGATTGGACTGATTAAGATTTAAATAACTATGCGTCAAGTAATACAGGATACGCTGAGTATCAAATCTGCAATACAGAGTGAGTGCTTGCTTATGCAAATAAGTGAAATCAAAGGATAATCAGAAAACGTCTCATAACAGAGGTGGGAATGGGGCTGAGCATTGCAGACAAATAAGTTTGGGGTGCTCAAGGGGGAGAGGGGATTGAATGATGGGAGAGGTGAATGTGCAGAAACTGGAGGTACAGGAATACTTAGGTAAAAATGAACCTCTGTGATTACAGTAGAAAGTTTGATAGCAAATAATATCTAAGTATATGCCATCAGTTCTGGTTCCAGGTTTGCACACACAGTTCCTGGAGGGCTTACTGATATTACCTGAATGGTCATTGTGTACATGGATATCTTATCCTGAACAATCTATCTAATAATTGAACCCACAAATTTGAAATAACAGAAGTAAATGTGAGAGTATGATCAGGTGTAAAAAAGCTCCTTGTTTATTTAGAAAGTACAGGAACGGTTACATTTTCATAGTACCTATTATCTGTAAGATTGCTGGTCTCTTTATGCACGGAGAAAACCAGTGGCATTTGATATTCACTAGGAAGAAAAGGGGCCTTTTACAGTTCCAAATCTGCACACCAGATTATCGTGTTAGACAGCTCTCAGGGATCCTGTGCATAGTTAGCAGGTGATCACTTCCATTTTCGAGGCACCAAAGTCATAAGAAATACAGTTTTGCAAATACATTTGGATTCATAATTAAACCCCTGTTGCCACAATAGGCTGTGCCTATTTCATATCACATACCTGTGATTAATTCAAAGAAATGAAAAATGTCAACATACAAGTCAAAACTCACACTTACAGCTTTTTGCTATTCTGAGATGACATCTGAAAATGAGCAGTTTGGAGTGAGAATTTTTCCATTAACATTGCTGATCAGCATGTGCTATCAATTCTCTATTGACGTCAATTATTAGCAGTTGCTATGAGTTTTCCATTAATTTTAATGATTGGCAGTGGCTAAAAATTTGCGTGCTTTCCATGACCAGTATTTGCTGCAAACTCTCCTCCTAATTCTTTGGTCACTCTTTGCAACGATTTTGCTTTGGGTTCTCTATTTGCTATTATTGTATTCTGAATTTTAATGGTTGGCCAGAACTCTAATTTTTTGCCAAAAACAATTCTGAACAGTATTCAGCATTTTCTGTGACTACTTCACTTTGTTTTTTTTTTTTTTTTTACTTATACATGCATTTAAATTTAAGTTAAATCAATTAGAACATATAAAACAAAGGAATTCTAAACACCAGACACATGTGTAATGGAAGACATCTAGTAAACCGCAAGGTTTCAGTCCTATAGCATTTTTGGAGACTGGAATTCCAGCTCCAGATTAATTTAAAAATGTTTATTTATTAGACATTGACTACGGGGCAATAGTTTATGATCAATAGGTTGTGGGAAAGAATTTTATATATATTTTTTCTTTCTTTCTTTTTTTTTTTTTTAAATTTTGGGGGTTCATTTGCCAGGAATAGGTGATTGAATTGAGGTGGGAGTGAAAGATGAAAAATCGTTTCTGGGACTGGTTAGATTTTCTTTAAATTTATTTTATTGTATATATTTATGGTGTACAATGTGTTTTGATATGGTTCTCCCAGAATACAAGAAACTCTAGGAAAAAGTAATTTAAGATTATACCCATCATTCTTAATTCCTAACTGCCATTATTTCTGCCCCAAATAGTCTTCTCTACCACCACAGAGTACGTCTGTATTTCTGTCCTTAGCATGCACACCCCAGCCTCACCACAGACTCTTCTGTATCCTCTTTACAGCAAGTCCAGTTCTGTACAGGCTTTGGGTTCTTCTCTTCATTATGGTGAAACAAGATACTTTGTTTTTGTTTTTTGTTGTTGTTGTTGTTTGTTTTGGTGGTGGTATGTATATTATCTGACAGTTGTAGAAGGTGTCAACTCGCTGATTTTCTGGGAGGCAAAATAGGAAGAATTATTTTTGTTTTTCCTTTTGGTCTCTGAGAGGTATTTCTGGCACTTAGTTTATTTTTGCATGTTTGTGGAAGAAATAACCTCTTTCTTCTGCCCATCTGACTTTGGCTCTTGGAGAGAAGGAGTAGGGTGTTAGGACTGAGGGACTTGGAGATGTGTTGTTAACAATACTGAATCTTGGTTTAGATATTATAAACTTCAGAAGTCTGAACTGGGTTAAGGCGAGGCTTAGGACTGTAGTTAATTGTAATTTTTGTTTAAAAAATAACATTACTTGAAAAATATTATTCGCAAAACATAGAAAATATTTTGGCTATGTTATTGTCATTTACATCTGTAAACACATTTATATGCTTTTAAGCTGTTCTACCCTGATGCATTAACAATCTTTTTTCCCCCCTCAATCTGGATCTCATCAACTTTTCTTTTAGTGATTGGGAAGCTTAGTTCTAAAGTTTATGCTGAGCTCAGAGTTACCTTGCACATGACATTTCCCTAAATTGCAGCTAAATTTAAAGGATTTTAAAAATTATGTCAGTGTTGAGTGTTGTATGTGTTTTATCACTTAAGAATGCATTTTATTATAAAAGCATTCTACGTAAAACTTTATAAACTTTGAACCTCCATCTTGCACTCCGTCTTACTCTACTTTTTAATAGTATGCTTACCAATCGGTCATCTTCCTCATAAAGCAGCTCTTTCGGAGACAATCCAGAAAGACACTTATAGTTATGAAATAATGGCACCTTTGTCAGAGAACTTGAGCTTCCACCTCTTTAATGCACATTTCATAAGCATTTGGGGGGCACTAAGTTGTTAGTTTTATGTTTTCTGCTTTAAAAGAACCCGGAGGTGAAGAAGATTACCTTTGGCAGCTCTGCTCCATGCCATCACTTTGTTGTCATTCTTGGAATGTCTCAGAAGGTTTTATTAGGTAAAGGCCTCTATAAATTCCAGGTGTTGACCATATGTTCATCATTGCATCCACAAACAGAAAAATGGTTTTATTTTCAAATCTGACTTCCTTGTATAAGTGCAACAAATCCTGCAGACTTGTTAGTACATAACTGTGAAAATCTTTACATAGTGTGAACTTTCTTTGCAAGTTAAGTTAAAAGCCAAAGAAAAATAGAACAGCCCACTCACATTCTCCCACTGCTCTACTATGCCAAAGAAAAGTTTTTGTGAAATTTACAAGGAACTATGCTATTTATTTCCCTAGTCCATGTGAAGGCAGTGAAATTGGGGAGAAGTACAATTCTTGCTTCATTAGTTTTGTCATCATGTAGGAATGGTTTTGGTTCTCTTTTTGGCTACTATTAACTAGTTAAGTTATAGGAGCTGCCATCTTATAGCTCCAGCGTGCTCTGTAATTTGTCAGACAACCTAACACATGGCATGCCAAACCTTGGATGACAGTGGAGAGTAAGATAATTAGGTGACCCAGTGTCTTAATCTCATCCCAACTGTGCTTTTCATCCACCTCCCTGTTTGGATATTTTGAGAAAAGAAGGAAACAAAAAAGAGGCCAAAAATGAGAGAGGTCCACAAAGATGACACAAGCACTGAAACATCTTAGCGGAACATGAGCCTCCAAAGCTCCTCTAGTCATTTTTAGCCATAGTTTACAGCTTCTGGGCACTTCTGCTCAGTTTTGTGCTCAAAGGAATCAACCCAGAATAGTTTAGTAATCTTTAAGGGAAAGCAAGGTTGCTTGCAGAAAAGGAGAACATTATTTTTATGTTCATCAATGTTCATTTAAATTGAGTTCTTTATGTAAGTATTTAAAATTGTAGAAATAGTTGTGAACATCGGCACAATAGAGACAAATTAGCAGATAATGAATAACCACAACATTCCATTACTTTGAATAGTTTTCTTCTTCAACTTTGAAAATTTCCTTATTTGGATTAAAGCTTTTAGTTTTCATTATAAGGCAGGAAAGCCTATATGTATATTGGGTATATCTTAAACTTCAAATATTTTATATTTATATAATTTGCTACTAAGCAAATCATACACTTGTATTGGAGGCACTGGCTTTATTTAAGCTGAAAACCAGTTGTCCTTTAAAATAAAATTATGAAGTGAATTCTGACAACTCTGTTTATTAAGGGTTCTTTCTTGGTGCATACATTAATTTCTGTCTTTTACCTACAAAATATGCACAGTCAAATCTTGATTATATGAGCTAATGGAGAAAATTTGTGAGTAATATAACAAATTATTTGAAGTGATGGAAAATTCTGAAATGGCTCGTATTCGACTTAGATGACAACATATTAGTAAAAGTAATATTATCTCTATTTTTGATCTGAAAAATCTATAGTATTACTGATAAAATAGCACAACTACTTTGTAAAAATATGAAGGTCTGCCTTCACCATTTTACCCCTCATTTCACTACTCAGATCCAGGAAGAAAGTGTTACCCCTTGAGTTAACACAAATATGAAACTCTTCTCTCTGCAAGAAAGTTGTTTCATATCTTTCTTAAAGTTATGAAAGTTCTTTTTACTCAATTCTTCTCCTTTAATGTCTAACAGATTTGAACCAGATAAGATAGGGTTCATGCCAGCTAAGTATTAAATAATTAATTAAAGAGAACTGGCTGTATGGGTGATCTTTAAGCACATGTTAACTTTTTTAACATGAATTTATTTATTTATTTATTTATTTATTTATTTAGGATTTTGAGTATACAAGTGAAATTTTGTCACATGGATATATCTCATAATGGTGATGTCTGGGCTTTTAGGGTGTCCATCACCTGAATAGTGAACAGTGTACCCAATAGGTAATTTTTCAACTCTCACTCCCCTCCCACTCTCCCCACTTTTGGAGTCGCCAATAAACATGAATTTTTACAGTCATGCTATATGATTTCCTTTCAAAAATTTTCTAGTGATGAATTCTATAGTTTTATTCCTGGATAATTATTTTCCCTACCTAGGAAATATTTTAAAAGAAAATTTTCTTTACTTTTGTAGGTAAACTCAAGTTAGATGTTTTTTTAAAGTTCTTCATGCCACGTGTGTTTTTAAACTTTTGTAGCAGACTTGGATCTCCTTGTGCGTTTAGAAAACTAAGCTCACAGCCAGTAATAACAAACTTAAATCTCTGAGACCCTTTTTTTTTCTCCTCCAGACCATGTGATCTGTTCTTTCTCTACTTTCCCCAGGGTTTATTGGTGAAAGCCTGGAGTTTAACATGTGTTCAGTCTGAGGTGTGCAATGTAGGTTCATTTTGTTTCTTCATTTAGCTAAGCACACTGAAGGCAGGCACGGGGTATTATAGCTCTACTGTATAACTGAAGGCACTCAGCACTGAATGCACTCGATTCATCCTGAATCAATTAATTCAGGAATGAAGCAGTATAAGTCACTAATAAATAATCTTGATTAATATGAATTTTAAAAGAAAAAAACTCATTTGGCCATTTATAAATGTGTTTTTCCTCAAAAAATGTAATTCTCTTTTGTAAGATAATGCTGTTTAATTATTGCTTGTTTCGTAACTCTTTTTCTCCCTTTTTTTTGTTTTTTATTACCATTAGAAAAAAAATATGGCATTCTGCCTGTACTACAACTTTTGTCCAGTCTTAAATTTGTGGAAATTATAGCAGATTTCCTTCAACTCACTTTCAATAATCATAACTACATTCTTGTTAATGACATGACTCTAAGTAACTCAATGCTGAACAGAGTCTACTATAATCGGGAAGGAAATTATTTCCATTGGTATTCCTTGGACCTAGAGCTAGAATTGACATTTCGTTATACCTGGTGACATGGCCTCTCTTCTGTAGGAGAAATAAAAGGTATTACCTACAAATAGGCAACAGGCACCTGACCTGTTGGATCAGGTTATGTTGTGTTACGTGATGTGACATGCCCTGCAGTGACCTGAGGCAATGTCATTCTGTGTTACCCTGGTGGAGCTGTGCTGCTCTTTATTAACCAACCATGGGCATGGCTTATCAGAAGAGGTCACAAAACATTTTCATGCCACCTTTGCATAGAAGTGGAGAATCAGCCACATTCTGAATTATTCCTCCTAGGAGTCACTTAAGGAAATCAAAGAGCACAAGAATCACAGGAGTTTCCATTGTTTTAAAATTAGAATTCAAATTCTCAGGTACACAACAGAGACATGCATTTTATGAGACAAGGATGATGCATAGCCAGGGAACAAACTGTACTCTGAAACGAAAATGTTCCATCAAAAACACTTCCAGTGTTCTTAAAATAATCACTTACGCTTTCAAATGGGTTTACTTACTTTTTATATAAAGTCTGTCCATAATTACTCTTTCTAATAAATCAAAGTTATCGTTTTAAATTATAGTGTGTAAATTAGAGGCCCCAACTAAAAGATGTGATAAAAGTGTGTCTTTAGTCTTCCCCTTGAGATGATTTTTATCAAGACAGTGGCTCTCTCTCGAGAAGAAACTGTCTGAAATTATTACATTATGTGATATTATGTGGAAGGAATCCATTGTGTTTGGTCATTTTTTTCTAATGATTTTAATAGTATTTTCCTATTGATATATCTTGCATATAAATTCAGTTTTAATGATCTGCATAAAGAACTGTACAATATTACATAGGTACATCTATCTAGTGATTTTAAAGTAATTACTGGTGCATGGAACAGAATATAACCTTTTGGTTATATTCTGCAGTAAAAGGGATAGGTTAGAAAGGTTTTTATGCAAATTAGAAATGCTCTGTGTTGGAAGCCTAATTGTACTTTTTATTGTTAGACAAGTCAATACTGCTTTAATACACATTTTATAAGCTTCTTGCTGAAATTGTATATGAAAGGGATTGGTTTCCATAGATGAAAGGCATAATCTTAACAATGAGGCCACATAAGCAGAGTGGTTGAAGTACTGATAAAGAATTTGTTAGCTCCAACATAGAATAAGTCTTATTAGCCTTATTAGTCACTACTGTTTGACCCACTATTAACTGTGTGAGTCCCATGCATTGCAAACTACGAAGGGACAGCACTGTATTTGGCCATTTAGAGTAAATGTAATCAAATATGAAGAGCATTTCAATTGCAAAGAATTAAGAACCATATCTTGTCCTTTGGTCTCCTCCTCATTCGAGGGGAGTTACCTGAATATTGGGGATTTTATTTTCAAAAACTTTTGCTATTTATACAGAGTTCAAAAATATCAAATATTATGTTCAACTTTTCTTTGTATAGCAACACAACTTCTATGTAAAGGAAATGCAAATTTAATGAGTCATTGATTATAACATCATGAAAATTTAAGAGATTAAAAGAATATGAAACAGGAATTCTAATAAATCCAAATCATAAACACTTATCATTTGTGTCATTTTTATTTACAACTGATTATATTTTTCACCTAATTTAATAATGGAAGAGATTAAGAACGGTTAGTATATAATATTTGCTAAGAAGAAATTTCTAGAAATCATAAAATCATTAGAGAAGAAAAAATGTCCCAATTTAAAATTTGAATAATAGGGTTACAGCAGTATTAGGCTCAATAGTATAGCTATTCTGAGAGTCCTACTTATTTCACAACCTGATTTATCTACCCTCCTCCTGATTTTTTGAACCATATGTATTTATAATAAATTTATTGGATCCTTAAGTTAATGCTTTCTTTTGTTTTCACGAGTATATGCTTATCCCCAAATTCATTGAGTTGCATACATTATATGCAGCATTTTATAGTCAATCATAAAATATTTAGATTAAATACATACATAGAATACTTTCATCTCTGAAAACCAATCCCTTTCATATACAATTTCAGCAAGAAGCTTACAAAACGTGTATTAAACCAGTATTGACTTGTCTAACAATAAAAAGTACAATTAGACTTCCAACATGTAGCCTAATTTAAAAAGTGCGTTCTTTTTAAAGTTCTGTTGTCTTCAGTTAAGAATTCTGAATAAACCCTATGTTTTTTAGTTAGAATTGAAAACAAATATTTTTTATCAGAGATATGTATCATTAACATAAAATTATAGCTTAATTAAAGGTTTAAATGTAATCAAGCAAACAACAATCATAAACCAGCATAGAAGGTATTAAAATATGTATATATATGATCATGTAATTATGAAAGACTATGTTCATTCATTAGCTCATTCATGAAAGGCTAATACTTGTAATATTTTTTAAAATGTTCTGAAGCACTGGTAGTAGAAGTGAGGTGGTAAGAAGTTGTGAATTCTAGCTATATTTTGAAAATAGAGCAAATAGAACTTGGTGATGGATTTGATGGGGATACCAGAATATGTAAGAGGTCAATAATTTGTTTTGGCAATTAAAAATTCACTTGTACAGTTGACATATGGAAGACTAAATGGAGAACAGAATTCTGGGGGATGGAGAACATGAGCTAGGTTTTGAATTAGGTTTGAGATGCCAATTAGAAATCTAAATGGCAACGTTGGACAGAAAGTTAAATGTTTAGCTGCCTGTAGGGACAAGCAAGAGCCTGTGGTAGGAAGAAGAATTCCTGCCGAAATATGTCTGTATTCTAGTCCCTGGAACCTGTGAATATGCCTCTTTACATGGCAAAGATAAATTAAGGTTGAAGATGGAATTAAGATTCATCATCATCTGATCATAAAATAAGAAGTTTTTCTGGATTACCTGAGTCGGCCCAATGTAATCACAAAACTCCTGTGTGTGGAAATGGGAGGCAGAAGAGTCATTGTCAGAGTGATGCAATGTAAGAAAGACTCCACTGGCCGTTGCTGGTTTTAAAGATGAAAGGGGCTCATGGGAAGACAGTGGGAGGCCTCTAAAAGCTGGAAAAGGAAGATTCTACCCTCAAGCCTCAGGAAGGGAAAGCAACCCTCTAGACACCTTGATTTTAGCCCAGTGAGATCCCATTCAGACTTCTGTCCTCCAGATCTGTAAGATAATTTGCATTTTGAAGACATTATGTTTGTATTAACTAATCACAGATGCCATAGTAAATGAATACGGAACCAGCCATTTATTTTTTAGGAATTTCACAAGCTAGTTGCCAACACAATCTTTATTAAAAATTAAATTATATAAACTTACACTTGATCAAATTATATTCAAAGATAAGGTAATAGATAATCAAAACTCATTACTTCCTAACTTTTAACTAGATTTTAAAAATATTCATGTCCTTGAAGTTATTTACTTCTATTGTATCTATATGGTAGAAGCATTATACAACGGTGTGCTAGTGTATATATTTTCCCAGCTCCACATTTAGTGGTGTCATATTGGTGACTTGAAATTAGCCATGCTGCGAATATTTAAACCATGGAAAGTATCGAATGCTACAAATTAGAACTTTTTATTTTTTTTTTATACTTTACAAAGTGGCAGAGAAAATGTTAATAGGGTAGATTAACCTTAAACATGTATCCTATTTGTGACTGCTACATTGTGACTACCACCAAAACAAACAAACAAGAAGATAGTCTTGCAGTATTTGAAAAGTATTTTTGATTCAGAAAAGAAATTCCACATAGCATTGATGAAGGAGTAAAATTCTGGGCTGGATGCGGCGGCTCACGCCTGTAATCTCAGCTCTTTGGGAAGCTGAGGCAGATGGATCATGAAGTTAGGAGATCAAGACCATTCTGGCCAACATGGTGAAACCCTGTCTCTACTAAAAATACAAAAAATTATCTGGGTGTGGTGGCATGCCTGTAATCCCAGCTACTCGGGAGGCTGAGGCAGGACAATCACTTGAACCAGGGAGTCAGAGGTTGCAGTGAGTTGAGATCGCACCACTACACTCCAGCCTGGCAACAGAGCGAGACTCCGTCTTAAAAAAAATAATAAATAAAATAATAATAATAATTCTGACATAAGTTTGTTGTTGCACTCTGTCTTAATTGCTAATATAAATGAAAATACCAACAAATATTCATGTTGCCTCTACACTCATTTATTAGTTGCAGTCATAATTTTACTATGGATACAGAAGTTCAGCAAAAATCAAGAGAAATATTTTATGAGAATAAACTGGTTATATAAAATTAGAAATTATAGTATTATCTATTTCATTATTGTTTATAACTTGTGTACTACACATATTTTATATCAGTAAAATTTATAATAAACATGTATATCCATACATATGTTCATTTTTTTTCTAGAAAGTTGGTTGGTAAACCAGGACAATCCTGGATATATGAGACGGAAATTCAGAAAGGAGTTGGAGCTAAAGATAAAAATACAGGTGTCCTCAGCCTATAGAATATTCACTGTCATAAAATTACATGAAATTTAAAATGAAATCAGTAGAGAGTGAGGATGTGTCATGTGTGGTGTAGCAGAATTAAAGAACGGTGTCCTAGAGGTCAAGTTTAAAAAGGGTGTAAATATAAATATAATAAAAAACACAAAATCCATCAACATATTTTATTTAATGTGAAAAAAAACAAACACTTGAATCAAAACATCAAAACTAAGAACCAAAATATTTCATATTAGAATAAAGTGCATTTGCAACGTGCATTTCAGAGAATGGGTATAGATGTGACTGTTAAATGTCTTTTAAAAAAGAGTTCCCCCTACAAAAAGAAAAATGGAAGAGTAATGTTGCTAGATAACTTATGAAAGAAGAAATGTAAAAGCCTGGAAATATGTATAAACTAATTGTTAATCATAAAAAGCTAAAAAGTATAGTGTAACTGCTTTGTATATCAATTTGGAATTGTATCAAAATCGTAAAAACATGCATAACAGTTTATCCATTAATTTCGGTCTAGAAATGCATCTAAGGAAATAATTAATAACATATTGTACATATTTATTGCCCAGGTATTTATAAGGCAAAAATAATAGATAGAGTTATTTATCAACTAATATGAAAACAGTGAAAGAGCTATACAGTTACCTTATAGGATACCAGTACAAAATTAGAAATCATTAGTTTCATATGACCCTGAATTTATGCAGACATACACACAGGCCCAAGCACACATATACAAGCATGCATTGCATACTTACTTTTAAATTATATTGTGTAATATTTGAGAAAAATATAGTGAAGGACAAATAAAGCAATAAATATTACCTATAACTCCAATATCATGATGTAATAAATATTTAACGTTAAAAATATAAATATGCATTTCTTAAGATAAAAATTGGAATGTTCCTATAAGTAAAATGGTAACAGATAATATAAAAAGCAAGTATTAAAAAGATAATGTAACAAGAAAAATTACTTTAAAAATGAGAGATTCAGTCCCCAAATTTTCTTAACATCTCCCTAATTAAAGTTTCAGAAAGAGGGAATGAGAAAAAAATGGGGAGAAAGATAGTACCTGTTAAATCATTTTAAAGACAAATTCTGGACACAAAGAATGTAAATTTCCAAATCAAAAGTACCCAATAACTTTGAACACAATGAATGCAATAAGACCTGTAGAGGGGGCATCGTTATGAAATCTCAGAATGCTAGGTTTAAAGGGAGACAGCTATGAGTATCCAGTGTGGAAGGAAACAAAGCTAAATGAATGAAATAAGCAGTTCACATTCAAAAGGTCAGGTATCAAAATGGCATTAGATTTATCAACAGTGACACTGGATGAGAGGAGAAAACACAACCATAGCAACAACAGCAAAGCCTTCTTCCTGAGGGTACAGATTGGAATAGGAGGACCAACTCTCCATGAGGCTATTTCAAACAAAATAAAAAGGAACTTACGGATTACCCAAGAATGAATGGAGAGATTTATAGGTTTGGGAGAAAGTTAGAGCTGCCAAATTTATGATAGATACCCAGAAAACTAAACAAACAAAATTAAAGCTGAAGAGACAACAAGATAATCACTAGTTTTTGAGATAAGAAAAGATTGCCTAGAAAAGCAAAGATGATCATCATTTACTACCCAGCCGAACTTTAACAAAATTTACCAAGTCATAACCTAGTATAGACCCTGATTGTTTAATTAACAAAAAATTGTGGTATTTAACCAAAAATTGTGAGAAGCAAATTTATCAAATTAACTAAAAATTGTGAGAACAAAGACAACATGTCTGTGAGAGGATTGTTGCCAAAAAAAGAAAATTTCCCCTTCTAAAGGAGAAAAATTCTAAAATAGAAAATTTTTTAAAAATAGCAATTAAATATATTATTTAGGAATATGAAGGTAACTGCAAAAAGGAATAACTAAAAGCTTGAAAGTGATTGCCATGGGAAATAGCACTTCTGTCTTTCATTACAGATATTAGGAGTATATGATTTTTTAAATCCTGTATAACTATTATTTTGATAAATATCAAAATTAAATTTAAAAATAGTACTCTCTCTATATATATGGCTAAATATTAGAGTCTGCAGCCACTAGAGGGCAAATACTTCCTGGAGATTAATGGAGATTCAAAAGCGAAACGTGGTCTTCTAAGTAGGGACTGGGCTAGACCTAATCAAAATTATCCAGTAGGCACTTACCTAAAATAGCACAGTATAGCATGAAGAGGGTTAAATTTTTTAAAAAAACGTTTTAATATTCTCATACAAAATAACATAAACAAAATAACATAACTAAGATTGTAGAAAATCCATTTATAAAAACACTGTCTTCTTCCTCATAGACATAAAATTATCTTACAAAATATTTTAGGATGGATATTTGCTTTTACCTAAAAGTGATTGTATATTCCAATATGAACAAAGAGGTCATTTAATCAGATTGTTGTAGGGGAGACATTGATTCAAAGGAGAGAAAGATCCTCCCTGGACACGAGCTTTACTAGTCACATGAGGAAATAAGGTAGCCCAAGAGAGAATCTAGAAGAGTTGAGAGAAACAGCATGGAAGAATCAAAGGAGGACACTGAGATGCTGCTTTGCAAATATGTGCAGGAGAAGCAGAAGCAAGTTGGTAAAGATTAATTCATCAATTCACAAACCAGTTCTTAAGAAGCATTAGACTAAGTGCAATCTCAAAGTTCCTGTTAGCGCTGAAATTTAATGATTTTCAGAGGTAAGACCTGTTTTTTGTATGATGTTAACATGAATTATTTGATGCTAGAGGGCAAGGCCTATGTCTAGTTTACTTTGCACAGTGCATGAAAGAGTGTGACAAATAGGTAGAATGCCCATGTGATTTATTATTCAAATTGACACATTTTGAGAGAGAGAAAGGAGATGCTATTAATAATTATAGGCCTAGATCATGACTGGTCAAGAGCAAACTGAAAGTATGATCACCCAGCACAGATACGACTTATTCTATGTAACAATACCTCAGCGACTGGATAGTCAGCATGAAATAAGCAGCTGTGTTGATTTTTAAAGCGTACCTAATTGATGAACATCTGGTGGCAGGTAGCCAGCCCATTAAAAATCAATTATACTCAATGACTTGCATCTGAGCCATACTGCACCAATCTCCTCACACTCATCAGATCCACATGTTCCTGAATAAACACTTGGACCACTCAGGCCAGTGCCTTTGAACTTTATGTGGTTGGAAGTGAATTTCATCAGTGGCTTTTGTCTAACCCACAGTGAAGAGAAGAGTTCTGTTGATCCGCCCCTGACTGTTGACAGGTCAAGAGACCAGGCGGCGGTTTGAATAAAGCTCTATAAATCCAAGGGTAACCAGAGCGTTCACTGCTCTGTGCAGCTCTCAAAGATAGTATAATATATGCCATTAATAGCAGAAACTGGGTTATAAAACAATAAGGAGGTGATAGTGATCGGAGACTGGATTTAGGATGTGATAAGGGAAGTAGAAGTTAGTAATTAAAGTGAGAGTGCAACTTTAGAATAGCGTGTGGAAAAGTCTATACAAACTCTTGGTTCAAACACTGAATATATGTTTCTATGTTGGGGGTTTCCATTTGCAGCATAATTACCAAAGAACAATTAGTGAACCAGTCAGCCTCCTCTTATGAGAAACATAATTCAAATTGTTGTTACGCTAGAGGTGAGACCGTTGGGGGAAGACAGTTGACCTGGTGCCTACAATACCACTCTGAAGAGAGCCAGAATCTCCTAATTAATGTCATCCTTGGATCGTAAGTGTGAACAAGATCAGGATGTCTGGTGTAAGTCCTGGATCCTTGGCAGGCCATGAGAGCTATCATGTCAAGTTCATTTAAATAGAAGATAAAGATCATTCAAAAGAAATACTTTATATTAAAGATCATCACAGAACTAAATCTATATCCTAAAAGTTATTCAATTAAATCAGCTTTGGAAATACAGGAGTATGGTTGTGATTGGGCCAGGGGGCTTCCTGTTACCTTTTATCTGCCAAGTATTTAACAGGCTATGCACAAACAAGACTTTTCTCTTCTTTCCTAGGTAAGACTTAGAGGGAATGTGAGCAATAATTTATGTAATATTGTGAAATTCATAGATATAAAAATTAGATGTTCCATGTATAGTTTGTTTAACCCAATTTTACTATAGATAAGTGTATAGTTTAAAACATAAAATACAGAAAATAAGAGGGTTAATTATCTTGAAGTTGTACTTCAAACACTCCCGCCACCCCATTTTAAACTTTCTTAAAGACTGTTTATTTGTAAAAAGAATTTAATACTTGGATTTAGAAGGAAACTTAGAAATCACTTAGTTCAATTCATGTCTTTATAGATGAAGTAATTGAGGCTTTGAAGGGTGACCCAAGGTCAGACTCAGGTCATGTACCTTGTAAATGAAGACTGGACATTCAAAGACAGAGCTCCTGGCTCCAAGTCCACTGCTGTATTTTTTCAACTGTTTTTAAAATGTAAGGCTTATATTTCATATTGACATGTTTATGAAGAGCTAAGCCTGATTATAGCATAATATTACTTATACCCTTTATTGAGTCTTTGGAACTAAAGTATAAGCAAACTAGCACTTGTTAAGCTAATTAACAATTCTTCTTTCTAATGTGTTTAATAATCCATCATTTGACCTTTGTAATGCATGGTAATGCTCACTTATACATATATAACACACATAAACAGACTTATGGCTATGTTCATACTGCAGCATATATGTGTGCATCTACTGTATATATATTTAAAATGTACACTATAAAATACTATAATTTTATATTCGAGTTTATTTAGAAAATTGAGGTCAGAATTCTTCAGTTGATATTCAACACAGCTTGGCATACACAGGATAATAATATGAGTTGCTATTAACAAAATTCAGAATTTGCATTGATGTTAAATAGCTAGGTGTTTCTGTACAGCATCCAGTAGCTGCATTTCAAGCTCTGTTTTTGAAACTACCTGCTCACTCATCAGAAGTCACAGTCTCAATTTCACTCCAGCCTTAAAAAATAATCATTCAAACTCTTTATTGTATAGTGCGACTTTTTCTGACAACATCTGTTGCTCTGAAACAGAAAGGCACCCAGAGTGACAAAGAGGGTGTTTTCTACTGTTTTACCCATGCTGAAAAGATGGGCCAGAGAGCTGTACAGCCCATAACAATGTAAAAATCTTTATATGAAGTTGTTCACCAGAGACTTGTCAATAGACTGAGCCATATTGGATCTGGCAGTCTTTCTACTGGGACAGTATTTGCCTTGAAGTACTATCTTTTCTCTTTTTCAATGTCAGCCTGAAGGCTCTTAGACAACATATGTTCATTTCATGTCTTAGAGATATTGCTTCTGGTATTGCAAATGCATTACCACATTGAGCTTTTCCGTAAAACAGATGGTACATATTAAGGTCTCTGTTTCTTGCACAGTTTCTGTAACAATGGCACTGCATTCTTCACATTGACAAAAGTATCATCAACATCATGCAGTGCAGACCTAGACTATGTCAGGATGGTAAATGAATGCTTCAAACAGAAAGATCAATGATAAAGGTGAAGCAAACCCCTTAGAGAGCTCCAAACTAAAACTGGTCATTTCTTTAAACTGTTCTCTGAAAACTTTAGACAGGAAACACTTGATTCTTCTACTCTTTAGAGGCCCTCTGTCAAATGGCTTTTCAAATAAAACAATAGCACATATACAGAACAATCAACTTTCAGAAATGAGATTTTGAAGTAGACTTCTTTGACTTCTCAGTATAAGTTGGTGTAAGTGATGTCTTAATAATTTAAACCAGTGTATGACTCTTATGATTCATATGCCATTGTATGACTGTTAGGAAGGCCATTTAGTGCTAATTGTGGAATCATTCTAAAAACCAGACTGTCATCAGGGTTGAATTAGATTTGGATATACCTAAATAAGCTTAGGACATATGCTGTGATTCACAGAATATGTGTTTGAAATATTCTATAATGTTCACTAAAGGGAAGAACTGCTGAAAGACATTTTTGGATTCAGCAAGTCTGTGAATTTGGAAATTTATACCTCTACACCCACATGCTTTTGTAGACAAAAATGAATTCTAATCTGTGTCTCTTAGTTGAATAACAATATTTAGAACTCTCCTGATTTTTTATGAATAGAAAGACCCCAAAATAATCACATTTCTTTCTACAATGTTCTCATTTTTTGTTGGTTTTGTTTTGTGTACTGCTTTTTCTAGATAAGTTATTTTTTTTTAGTGGAAGAATAGACCCACATACAACTAATGAATAATGATCTTCTCAATAATTCAATTGATGTTTAATATTTATTAAATCCGTATTTGTGACAGGCACTTTTTAAAATACTAGGGACACAACATTGAGAGAGAGCGAGAGAACAAGAGAGAAAATAAGAGAGAGAGCGATCTCCTATCAATATGGAGCTTACATTGTAGTGGAGATAAAAGATAAACTTTTAAATATTTTATAGTACTAGAACTTAACCTTGCAAGCAGCAAAGAGTAAAAAAGCAACTTCTTTTCTTTAGCATGATAAGATAAAATAATTTAGTCTGCTTATTAGTTTTTATTTTTTTTTAATTAACAAGTAAAAATTGTGTGTATATGTATATATCAAAACATCATGTAATAATATAAACATATTAAGGTGACAGTATAACATGTATATACGATTATAATAGTAATAGTATAACATAGTATACAGAGTAATAGTATAAACATGACATTTTAATATAGTTATAAATCGTGGAATGGCTAAACCAAGCTATTTAATACATGCATTACCTCACATAGTTTTTTGGAGTGAGAACATTTAAAATTTATGGTCTTAGCAATTTTCTTTCTTTTTTTTTTTAAATTATACTTTAAGTTCTGGGATACATGCGCAGAACGTGCAGGCTTGTTACATAGGTATACGTATGCTGTTGTGGTTTGCTGCATCCATCAACCCGTCATCTACATTAGGTATTTCTCCTTAAGCTATCCCTACTCTAGCCCTCTACCCCCCGATAGGTGTGTGATGTTCCCCTCCCTGTGTCCATGTGTTCTCATTGCTCGACTCCCACTTATGAGTGGGAACATGAGGTGTTTGGTTTTCCATTCCTGTGTTACTTTGCTGAGAATGATGGTTTCCAGCTTCATCCATGTCCCTTCAAAGGACATTAACTCATCCTTTTTTATGGCTGCATAGTATTCAATGTGGTACATGTGCCACATTTTCTTTATCCAGACTATCATTGATGGGCATTTGGGTTGGTTCCAAGTCTTTGCTGTTGTGAATAGTGCTGCCATAAACATATGTGTGCATGTGTCTTTATAGTAGAATGATTTATAATCCTTTGGATATATGCCCAGTGATGGGATTGCTGGGTCAAATGGTATTTCTGGTTTTAGATCCTTGAGGAATCACCACACTGTCTTTCACAATGGTTGAACTAATTTACATTCCCACCAACAGTGTAAAAGTGTTCCTATTTCTCCACATCCTCTCCATCATCTATTGTTTCCTGACTTTTTAATGATTGCCATTTTAACTGGCATGAGATGGTATCTCATTGTGGTTTTGATTTGCATTTCTTTAATGACCAGTGATAATGAGCTTTTTTTCATATGTTCATTGGCCACATAATTTGAGAAGTGTCTGTTCGTATCCTTTGGCCAGTTTTTGATGGAGTTGTTTGTTTTTTTCTTGCAAATTTGTTCAAGTTCCTCGTAGATTCTGAATATCCCTTTGTCAGATGGATAGATTGCAAAAATTTTCTCCCATTCTGTAGGTTGCCTGTTCACTCTGATGATAGTTTCTTTTGCTCTGCAGAAGTTCTTTAGTTTAATTAGATCCCATTTGTCAATTTTTACTTTTGGTGCCATTGCTTTTGGTGTTTTAGTCATGAAATCTTTGCCCATGCCTATGTCCTGAATGGTATTGCCTAGATTTTCTTCAAGATTTTTATTTTTTAGGTTTTACATTGACATCTTTAATTTTTTTTGAATTAACTTTCATATAAAGTGTAAAGAAGGGGTCTAGTTTCAGCTTTCTGCATATGGCTAGCCAGTTTTCCCAACACCATTTATTAAATAGGGAATCCTTTCCCCATTGCTCATTTTTGTCAGGTTTGTCAAAGATCAGATGGTTGTATATGTGTGGCGTTATTTCTGAGGGCTCTGTTCTGTTTCATTGGTCTATATATCTGTTTGCTACCAGCACCATGCTCTTTTGCTTACTGTGGCCTTGTAGTATAGTTTGAAGTGAGGTAGCATGATGCCTCCAGCGTTGTTCTTTTTGCTTAGGATTGTCTTGGCTATACTAACTCTTTTTTGGTTCCATGTGAAATTTAAAGTAGTTTTTTTCTAAGTCTGTGAAGAAAGTCAATAGTAGCTTGCTGTGGATAGCATTGAATCTATAAATTACTTGGGCAGTATGGCCATTTTCACGATACTGATTCTTCCTCTCCATGAGCGCGGAATGTTTTTCCATTCGTTTGTATCCGTTCTTATTTCCTTGAGCAGCGAATTGTAGTTCTCCTTGATGATGTCCTTCACATCTCTTGTAAGTTGTATTTCTGGGTATTTTATTATCTTTGTAGCAATTGTGAATGGGAGTTCACTCATGATTTGGCTCTCTGTCTATTATTGGTGTATAGAAATGCTTCTAATTTTTGCACTTTGATTTTGTATCCTGAGACTTTGTTGAATTTGCTTATTAGCTTAAGGAGATTATGGGCTGAGGCGATGGGGTTTTCTAAATATACAATCTTGTCATCTGCAATTTTCAAGTAAACAATGTACAGTTGGCATTCTGTATCTGTAAAATCCACATCCATGGATTTAGTCAACTGCAGAACTATTTTAAAAAATAATCTGTACTGAACATGTACAGACTTTCAAAAATGTCATTATTCCCTAAACAATACAGCATGACAACTATTTAAATAGCATTTATATTGCATTAGGTAGCATAAGTAATGTAGAGATAATTTAAAGTATATGAGAAGATGTGCATAGGTTATGTACAAATATTATATCATTTTATATAAGACATTTGATCTTCTGTGCATTTTGATATCTGTGGGGAGGTCCTGTAACCAATCCTTTGGAGATACCAAGGGATGACTCTGTGTTATTATTATTATTTTTTAGCTATTGTAAATGGAATTCTTTCCTCAATTTCTTTTTCAGATAGTTTGTTGTTAGTGTATAGAAACACTACTGATTTTTGTATGTTAATTTTGTATCCTGCAACTTTTACTGAATTGTTTACTAGTTTTAACAGTTTTTTTGGTGAAGTCTTTTTTTTTTTTTTTTTTTTTTTTTTGAGACGGAGTCTCGCTCTGTCGCCCAGGCTGGAGTGCAGTGGCGCGATATCGATATCGGCTCACTGCAAGCTCCACCTCCCGGGTTCACGCCATTCTCCCGCCTCAGCCTCCGAGTAGCTGGGACTACAGGCGCCCGCCACCACGCCCGGCTAGTTTTTTTTTTTTTTTGTATTTTTAGTAGAGACGGGGTTTCATCATGTTAGCCAGGATGGTCTCGATCTCCTGACCTCGTGATCCACCCGCCTCGGCCTCCCAAAGTGCTGGGATTACAGGCTTGAGCCACCGCGCCCGGCTGGTGAAGTCTTTAGAGTTTTTTAAATATATAAAATCATGCAGTCTGCACACAGAGACAATTCACTTCTTTCTTTATAATTCAGATACCTTTTATTTCTTTCTGTTACTTCATTTCTCTGGCTAGGACTTCTAATACCACAATGAATAGAAGTGGCAAGTGTGGGTATCCTTGTTTTGTTCCTGATCTTAGAGAAAAATCTTTCAACTTTTCACTGTTGAATTTGATCTTAGCTATGGGCCTGTCACATATGGCCTTCATTGTGTTAAAGTACATTCTTATTATACCTAATTGTTTTGAGAGTTTTGTCATGAAACTATGCTGAGCTTTTTCAAATGCTTTTTGTATCTATTGAGATGATCACATGGTTTGGGCCTTCATTCTGTTAATGTGATGTATCACATTTACTGGTTGCCCATGTTGAAACATCTTTGCCTGCCAGGGATAAATTCCACTAGATTATGGTGAGCAATCCTTTAATGTGTTGTTAAATTTCATTTATTTTGTTCAGGATTTTTTCATCTATGTTCAATAAGAATATTCTCCCGTAATCTTCTTTTCTTGTAATAGTCTTGTCTGGGTTTGTTGTCAGGATAATAGTAGCCTCGTAAAATGATTCCAGAAGTATTCCCACCTCTTCCATTTTTTAGGAAGAGTTTCAATAGCATTGGTGTTAGGTTTTTTTTTAAAAAAAATGTTTGATAACACTAATCAGTAAAGCCATCAGATCCTAGGCTTCTTTTGATGGGGAAAATTTTATTACTTATTCTCTCTTCTTACTTGTTGCTCTGTTTAGAGTTTCTATCTCTTCATGATTCAGTTTTGGTAAGTTGTGTAATTTCTTCTATGTTACTGAATATGTTGGTGTATAATTGTTTATATTCATCTCTTATGATCTTTTGTATTTCTGTGATATCAGTTATGTCTCCTTTTTCATTTCTGATTAATTCAAGTTTTCTCTTTTTTCTTTAATCCAGCTAAAGTTTTATTGATTTTGTTTATGTTTACAGAAAACTTTCAGTTTCATTGATTTTTCTGTCTCTTTTCTAGTGCCTATTTTATTATTTCTGCTCTAATCTTTATTGTTTCCTTCATCTAGTAACTTTGGGCTTAGTTTGTTCATTTTACAGATCCTTGATGTGCAACATTAGGTTATTTATTTGAAATCTTTTTTTTTCTATGCACATTTATTGCTAAAGGCTTCCTTCTTAGAACTGCCTTTTTGTGCATTCCTCAAGTACTGGTATGTTCTGTGCCCATTTACATACTTTAAAATTTTATTTTTGCCTAACAGGTGATGTAAACTGGAAAGTGTTCCATGCATTCTTGAGAACATGTATATTCTGCTTCTGTTTGATTAAATGTTCTATATTTCTCTTAGGTCCATGTGGTCTAAACTGTAGTATAAGTCCAATGTTTCCTTATTAATTTTCTGCCTGTCTAATCTGTCCATTGTTGAAAGTGGGGTATTGAAGTCCCCTACTATTATATTGCCATCTATCTCTCTCTTCAAATCTATTAATATTTGCTTTATATATCTAGGTGCTCTGATGTTTGGTGCATATATATGTATAATTATTATATCTTCTTGAAGTGGTGTGTGAATCACTTCTATTTTTAGTATGAAAGTTAAAAGATAAATAGTAGTGTCTACAATAATTTAAGGAAATCAATTTTAAAATATGTGAATGCTGCACTAAAAATATAAGATCTGAGGGGCAGGAGTAAAAGTGCAGTTTTCTAGTACAGTCAAAATTAAGTCGTTATCAGCATAAAATAGCCTGCTATAAATATAAGAAGCTTTATGTAAGCCTCATGGTACCTATGGTGGATACACAAAAGACAAAAAGTAAGGAATCCATGTAGAGTACTAGAAAAAAAATCACATACTCACAAAGGAAGATAGCAAGAGAGGAAGAAAGAAACAAAGGATCAACAAAACAATCAGAAAACAATAAACAAAATGGCAGTTGTGGGTTCTTACCTATCAGTAATTACCTTAAATGTAAATGGATTAAATTCTATCATCAAAAGACATAGTGTGGCTGAATGGATAAAAAAAAATAAGACCAAACTAGAGAATCACTTCACCTTTGAGGACACACATAGATTGAATGTGAAAGAATGAAGAAAGGCATTCCATGTGAATAAAATCCAAAAGCAAGCAGGAGTAGCTAAACTTAAGTAACATAAAATCGTCTTTAAATTGAAAACAAAATAAAACAAAAAGGTCATGATATAATAATAAAGGGGCCAAATCATCAAGAAGTATTCAATATTTATAAAATCTACAGTAGTGTACAGTAATGTTCTATCCCTTCACATTCACTCACCACTCACTCATTGATTCACTCAAAGCAACTTTCAGTCCTGCAGACTCCATTTATTGTAAGTGCCCTATACAGGTATATCATTTTTTATCTTTTATGTCATACTTGCACTGTATCTTTTCTATGTTAGGTACACAAACACCATTAGTGTTAGCTTGCCTATAGTATTTAATACAGTAACAAGTGCAGATTTGTAGCCTAGGAGAAATGGCTATACCAGATAGCCTAGCCTACGTGTGTAGTAGGCTATACCATCTAGATTTGTGTAAGTATACTCTATGATTTTTGTACAATGGCAAAATCACTTAATGCTTTTTTTAGAATGTATACCAATTGTTAAGTGACACATGTCTATACTACATTCTTTCCTGAACACGTTTTTCTTTCTATACAAACTATGGTATAGTTTAATTTTTAAATTAGACACAGCAAAAGATTAACAATAGTAACTAATAATGAAATAGAACAATTATAAAAATATACCAGCATCACTACCCATGCCCTTTGGAACCATTATTAAGTAAAATAAAGAATGTTTGAACACAAGCACTGTGATACTGCAACAGTCAATCTTATAACTTCTCAGTGACTAAAGGATGGGTAGTGTATACAGTATGGAGACACTGGACAAAGGACTGATTTATGTCTTGGGCAAAATGAGTGGGACAAAGTAGGACAGTACAAGATTTAATCATGTTACTCAGAACAGTCTGCAAATATAAAATTAATGAATTGCTTTTTTCTAGGATTTTCCATTTAACATTTTTGGAGCACGGTTGACTGCTGGTAACTGAAACTGTGAAAAGTGAAAATGCAAATAAAGGGGGAATACTGCACCACAATAGATGGGGGTGGACACTTCTATGACTGGAACATTTTCTGTGATTACATGAAAATGGACTAAATAACATAATCAAAGGAAGAGATTGTCAGACTAAATAAAAAAGCAAGATCCAACTACATGCTGTATACATTTTAATCCAAAGATACAAATATGTTTAAAGTAAAAGGAAGAGATAAGTTATGCCATGGAAGCAGTAATGAAAATCAAGCTGAAGTGGTGCCATTACTGGTATTTGGAGATGGAGCTTTGGGGAGTTAATTAGGATTATATAAAGTCATCAGGGTGAGGGTTCCATCACGGGACTGGCAGCTTTATAAGAAGAAGAGAGACCTGAGCTGGCACACTCTTGCTCTCTCACATTGTGATGCCCTTTGTTATGTTATGATGCAGTCACCATGCCCTCACCAGATGCCAGTGTCATGCTATTGAACTTTCCAGCTTCTAGAATCATAAGCTAAATAAACTTCTTTTTGAAATAAATTACCCAGTCTCAGATATCCTGAAATAGCAACAAAAAACAAAGACAAGTGACAATATTGTTATCAGACAAAATAGACTTAAGAAATGTTATTAATGGCAAAGAACAACATATCAAAATGTTGAGTCTCAACAAATTAAGAAGATATAACAGTTATATATATGTATGCAACTAACAACAGACTCCCTGAAATACATATAAAATATGATAGATTTGAAAACAGTAATAAAGAATTGACAATTGTAGTTGAATATTTTCATGTTTCCTTTTCAGTAATTTTTAGGACAGACAGAAAGTCAGTAAAGACATTAAAGACTTGATTAATAACAGAATAAATTCACGTAATTTTCATAGAATGCACTCCACCACAAACAGTAGAATACACATTCTTTTCAAGTATGTGTGGAACATTCCACAGGATAGACCATATACCAGAGCATCAAACAAATCATGATAAATATTAAAGATAAAATAATAAAAGGAAAAACAATCTATGAGTACACCAGAATAAAGTTAGAAATTCAAGAATAGAGAGAAATTTGGGAAACTGTAAATATTTGAAATTATACAATCTACTTTTAAATAATACAAGCATTTTTTAAAAGCAATTACTAGGTAATTTTTAAACGGATTGGATGAAAAATACATAATATGTTAAAATACATAATATGTTTAGCAGTATGGAATTCTGCTAAAGTAGCATTTAAGGAGACATTTATGACTTCAAACACTTTCTTTAAGTAGGAAAAAAAGATTTGTATTCAGTAATCTAAGTTCCCATTTCACAAAGCTCATGTGAACAAATCAAACTCACTGTAAGTAGAATGGAGAAAATAATAGATATTAGTCAGAAAACAATAGAAATTAAACCTAAAGTTGGGTCTTTGACAAAATAATGAAAATAATAAACACTTAGACTGATCAAATGAAAAGAAAAAAACAATCATGAAAAATAAAATTCCAAGTTTAGGAAGGAAAGAATGGATATCACTGTAGTCCCTGTAGAATGTAAAATGATTATAAAAAACTGTTGTGAACAATTTTATGTCAATAAATAGTCAGTTTAAATGTAAATCAGCAAATTAGTAGAAAGACACAAGTTACCAAAAGTAATACAGAAGATTTAAAAAATCTGCATTTACCTATTTCAAGTGAGAAAATTTAATTAGTAATAAAAACCTTTCTACAAGCAAAAGCCAAGATTCAGATGGCTTAACTGGTGAACTCTATCAAACACTTAATGAAGAAATAATATCAATTCTACACACATTATGTCAGAAAAGAGAGGAGGTCTGCTGTAATTTGGATGTTTGTCTCATCCAAACCTCATGTTGAAATTTGATCCCCAATGTTGGAGGTGAGGCCTGCCGAAAGGTGTTTGGGCCTTAGAGGCAGATTGCTCATGAATAGATTAATGCCCTCCCTTAGGGATGAATGAGTTTACTATTAGACCTGGTTATTCAAAAGAGCCTGACACCTCCTCACTCTATCTCCTGCTTCCTCTCTCTCCCTGTGATCTCTGTACACCCTAGCTCCCTTTCACTTTCTTTCATGAGTGGAAGCACCCTGAGGCCCCCACCAGAAGCAGATGCTGGTGTCATGCTTCTTGAACAGCCTGCAGAACCATGAGCTAAATATGCCTCCTTTCTTCATAAATTGCCCAGCCTCAGGTATCCTTTTATAACAATGCAAAATTGACTAAGAAAAGGTGGAATTTCCTACTTATTTTATGAGGCCAATGTTAACATACTAATAAACTCAGATACCACAAGAAAAGAAAACTACATCAATACCATGTATGAACGTAGGTTTAGATACCTTTAACAAAATTTTAGCAGAGTGTAGAAACAAAAAAATTGTGCATCATGACCAAGAGAGGTTTATCCAGAAATGCAAGGTTGGTTTAACACTAGAGAATGTAATACATCATATTCTTAAAGGATACATCTCACATAATCATCACAAGGGATGAGAAAAAAGCATTTGACAAAATACAACCCTTTTTTGATTTAAAAAACTCTCAAAGTTGAAGTAGAAGATAACTTTCTCAACTGATTAGAGTATCTACAGATACATGCAGGTAACATGCTTGATGGTGAAATATTGAACGTTTTCCACTTAATATGGGGAATAAGGCAAAAATGTCTGCTCAATTCTTGTAAAATCATCTAGAAGGTTCTAGCCAATGCAAAAATACAATAATTAGAAATGAAAGGCAAACATACTGGAAAGAAGAGATGAAATTGTTTTTATTTGCAAGCTATATAATTATGTTTATAGAAAAACCTAAGGAATTTATGGAAACTACTATCAGAACCAATAAGTAAGTTTAGCAAGGGTACAAAATTAATTATAGTCCTGAAATATAACCAATAAACATTTCAAAAACAAAACTAAATAAAAATTCCATTATAAAATAATCCCAAAAGATATGTATTTATAAATTTAACAAAAGGTAACATATTTTTATCCTGAAAACTATAAAATATTTTTATTATGGTAAAAAACATAAAATTTATTATCTTAACTATTACGTACATTACCGTAGTGTTAACTATATGTACACTGTTGTATAACAAATATCTAAATCATTTTCATCTTACAAAACTAAAACTCTATACCCATGGAACAACTCTCCCTTTCCATTATTTCTTGCCTCTGTAAACCATCATGCTACTTTCTTTTTGTAAGAGTTTGCCTCTGTTAGATTCCTCATGTAAGTGGAATCATGTATTATTTGTGCTTTTGCTACTGGCTTATTTTACTTAGCATATTATCTTCAAGGTTCATCTATGTTGTAGCATATTTCAGGACCTCTTTAAAAAAAAAAAAAAAAAAAAAAAGCTAGAGACTATTCTATTGCAAGTATATACCAAATTTCTTTATCCACCATCATGTCCATGGACATTTATGTTGCTTCCATGTCTTGGCTATTGTGAATAATGGGGCAACAAATATAAGTGTGTTCAAGATCTTGTTTTTCAGTTCTTTTGGATATATACTGACTAGTGGTATTGCTGGAACATATGGTAGCTGAAGTATTTTTTTAATATATTGTTGATATTACCACTTATCCAATATGGTTTGCAAATATTTTCTCAATTCTATAGGTTGACTTTTCACTCTGTTGATTGTTTTCTTCACCATGTAGAGACATTTAAGTTTGATATAGCCCAATTTGTCTATTTATGCTTTTGTTGCCTGTGCTTTTGATATCATATCTAAGAAATTTTTGATATCAGTTTATTAAATAAAATTATTTGGAATTATTTGTCAGGTAATTCATAAATACCTGTTTCTTTATGGTAGGTTTCTGGAGATTTCGTTGGATTTTTCATGGGACCATGTCTCCCTGTTTCTTTGTATGTCTTCTTATTTTTTTCTGAGATTTTTGCATTTGAAGAAAAAATCACTTCTACCAGTTTTTAAGGACTGGATTTGCACAGATAATGGCCTTTGCCAGTCAACTCTGCCAGATTTTGGGGGCTTCTCAAATATTTTATGGGGATTCACCTTTTCTGGGCTTGGGTTTGTAATTTCCCAATGAAAAGAGGTTTATCAGTTTCTTTTTCAAGATCTCTCTTTCTCTCTTTCTCTATCATGTCTATTTGTGGTAATGCATGTTCTCAGGTTCAGTAACAAACTCCTGAGCTCTCCTTCATTTTTAACAGCTTGTCGACATTTAAAGTAGGCCAGCTCCCCATCAGCGTTTCATTTCAATGCCACTGTTCTTGGCTTTGTGCTTGCCTGGTGTACTCTGACTTCTTAACTGGCTTCTAGAGTTCTCGTAAAGACTTTCTGAAAATATATCATTGTGAAATCATTGTATCCATCGGGAAATGAGGTCTGGAGGTTTCTTTTCTACTACCTTACTGAAAACTACAAATATTGCTGAAAGTAAAGCTCTAAATAGTCAATTATACTATATTTATAGATTCAGGACTTAATATTATTATGATAATTATTCTCAAAGTAATCTATAAATCCCTATGATATCTCTATGTTCTCTATACAAAATATAGAGGGTGTTATTTTTCTTTTTTTATTTGTGGAAATGAATATTCTGATCCTAAAATGCATGTGAAATGTAAAGGTCCTAAAATATTCGTAGATATTTTGAAAAAGTATAACAAAGTTGGAAGACATTATAACATATTCCAGAATGTTCTAAAAAATTAGAGAAATTGGAAGTTTGTGATTGACATGAGACTACATATATAGATCAATGGAAGATAGATCAATGGAAGATAATTGAATGCTCCAACGTTAACCCTCACATGTGAAGCCAATTTAGTTTTTAAAAGAATAAACTGAATTACCAATTAAATGGGCAAAACTATCTTTTCAATAATTGGTATTGGTACCATTGAATATTCATATCCAAAAAGAAAGAAGAATGAATGAAAGAACAAAAAAAAGAAAGGAAAAGAAAGACAGGAAGGAAAAACGGCAGACAGAAAGGAAGACATCAAAACCAAACAAAACAAAAAACGAATACTTTTTTAAAAGACTGAACTCCTTGTCTTATACTATACACCAAAGTTAACTAAAATGTGCCATAGACCTAAATATAAGAGCTAACAGTATAAAATTTCTAGAAAAATCACATGGGACCTGTTTACCTGTCTGTCTTTCTATTTATCTATCTATTTATGTAACTACACACTAAGATGTGTGTGGGTATATATTTAGTTTAAAATTTCTTAGATCTGATACTGAATGTATGCTTTGTTTAGGTATTGATTTCTTAGATCTGATACTGAATGTATACTTTGAAAAGAAAATGATACATCAAGTAAATAAAATGACAATTCAGGGCTGAAGGTTATGGCTCATTTCTGTAATCCCAGCATTGTGGGAGGTCAAGGTAGAAGGATTGCTTGAAGCTAGGAGTTTGAGACTAGGCTGGGTAACAGTGAGATTTGATCTTAACAAATACAAAAATAAAAAATACAATTCTGGGTGCAGTGACATGTGCCTATAGTCCCAGCCACTCAGGAGGCTGAAGTGAGAGGATTGCTCAAGTCCAGGAGTTTGAGGTTGCAGTGTGCTATAATTGTGTCACTGCAATCCAGCATGAGTGACACAGCAAGACCCTGTCTCTATTTTTAAATAAATGATATAAAATAAAATGTCAATCCATACTGGGAAAAATATTTGCAAATGATATGTCTGGTAAAGGATTGTATTGAAAATGTGTAAAGACCTCTCACTCTTCAAAAATAAAAGACAACCCAATAAAAATGGCTAAATAAATTTACTATTGTTCACCAAATAATAGATATTAATGGCTAATGAGCACAATAAAGACTCTAAAATCATTATTTATTAGAAAAAATGCAAATTGAAAGCACAATGTGATATTACTACATACTCACTAAAATGGCTATAACCAGGAGACTTACGTTGCCAAGTGTTAGTTTGTGCCAAATTTTCATAGCAACACTATATATAGTAACCAATAATTGCTAGCAATCAAGGTGTCTATCAACTGGTGAATAGATAAGTAAAATCTGATATATTCATACAATGGAATATTACTCAGTAACAAAAAGAAACAACATACATGCAATAACACAAATGAACCTCACATATATTATACAGTGTGAAAGCAGACAGACACAAAAAGGTACATATTGCATGATTTAATTTAGGTAAAAATCCTATGAAATGCAAAACTATAGAGTCAAAGCAGTTTTATGGTATCTGATTCTGCCTGAGGGAAGAGATGGCAAACAGACATGAGGAAAGGTTTTAGTGTGATGAAAGTGCTCTTAAATTGGACCATGGTGATTTTGTGCAACTCTATAAATTTACTAAAATTTATGAAACTCTACACTTAAAGTGAGTGAACTTTTGGTATATAAATTATGCCCCAATGAAGTTATCTAAAAAGATAATATAAGGGTTAGTAAGTTTCAAGAGATATTCACAGACATAGAGTGTAGAAGATATGATATATGTACAACAGATTTCCTTAAAGATGAAAACCAAAGCAATGGAGCAGAATAATCACTGAAGTTCATAACTCAAGAATCTTTCTTAAATACATACGTACATACATATATACACACACTTATATATATAATACACACACACCACACAAATACATATATACACATACATATATATTTGTGTAATCTCACATATTTAAAGGGTACAGATAATACCTAGGATAATTTACTAAGAACAACTGCTACCAAGACATATTTCGTGGATCCAGATATCATTATTTGAAATAAGATCAACAAAACAGACAAAATATTATCTAACCTAATGAAGGGAAAAAGGAAAAAAGCACAAACATTAACAATAATAAGAGGAAAACAATCATATGATGAATAATTACTTACATTATAAGATAAAGAATATATTTACATATAGTTTAAAACCTAGAAAAACGTAATTTTTAAAAGAAATATACAACTAACCAAATTGACCTAAGTAGAGAGAAAATCTAAACAGGTGAATCATTATAGAGGAAACCAAAAAAATTGTTAAAGAGCTCCCCCTACTTCCTCTACTACCCCAATAAACAATAAATCACCAGACCCAATAGTTCTGTTGGTTATCCCACCAATTATTTATCACATAATTTCCATTCTACTTAAACTATTCTACAGCATAGAAAGGAAGAAAAATTCCAACTTTATTTTCTCCATTAAACAAAACTTAATGTTTTGGATGAAATACATTTAAATTTTCAAAAATTTGTGTCTTTAGCAACTTTATTGAAGTATAATTTTCATACCATAAAATTCATCTTCATTTTAAATGTACAATATAACAATGTTTTGTAAGTTGCTAAGTTGTGTTCTTATCACTACAACCAACTTTGAGAACATTACCATCGCTCTAATTTGATATCTCCTGCCCATTTATAGCTAATCCTCATACTTACTGCTAGCCCTAGGCAACTACTAATTTACTTTCTGGCTCTAGAGATTTGACTTTTTAATATATTTCATATAAATTAATTCATACAATTTGTGGTCTTTTGTGTCGTCTTTTTATTTTGCATACTGTTTTTCAAGTTCATCCATGTTGTAGCATATATCAGTATTTCAAATTACCTTTGAAAATGAAGTATAATAATGGTTTCAAAATCTGGAATGTTGAAAATTAATCAAAAAATAAAACTACAGATAAACCTCATTCATAAATATTAAAGCAAAAATTATTAATGATAGTTACCAGAAGCTGGGAAGGGTGTGTTTTAAGGGTAGGGAGGATGAAAAGAAATTGGAGAGTGGGTACAAACACATGGTTAGCTAGAAGAAATAAATTTTAATATTCCATAGAAGAGTAGGGTGACTACAGTTAAACACAATGTATTATATATTTCAAATAGCTAGAAGAGATGTCTAGAAATATTCCCAATACATAGAAATGATAAATGATCCCGGTAATGTTTATTCTTTTATTTATTTATTTATTTATTTTGACAAGGTCTTGCTCTGTCACCTAGGCTGGCATGCAGTGGCACGGTCTCAGCTCACTGCAATCTCTGCCTCCTGGGTTCAAGTGATGTTCGTGCTTCAGCCTCCCCAGTAGCTGGGATTACAGGCACATGTCACCATGCCCATCTAATTTTGCTATTTTTAGTAGAGACAGGGTTTCACCATGTTGGCAAAGCTGGTCTTGAACTTCTGATCTCAAGTGATCTACCCGCCTCGGCTTCCCAAAGTGCTAGGATTACAGGCATGAGCCACTGCGCCCAGTCCAGGTGATGGATATTCTAATACCCTGACTTGATCAAAAAACATTCTATGCATGTAGCAAGATATCACATGCACTCCATGAATATGGCAAAATATTATGTATTAATTTTAAAAGTAAAAATATTTTGTGAAACATTTGCAAATGGAATATAATCTTATTTATTGAACTAAGGAGCAGATCCATTTGGTTATCTCCCTAGATACAGAGAAACACTTGAAAAAAAATCTAACATCATTTATTGAAAATACTAAATGAAATAGGAAGGAATGGATACTTTCTTTGTAACATACATACGCTTTAAACTAAAATCTAGCTCCTTAGTTTGAGGCCACTAGAGGGTTTTCAAGTAAATCCAGGAACAAAACAAGGATGCTCATTACACCCATTTTAATATATTATTGTTTGGAGGATATTAGCAAAAACACTCTCAGAATTATACCAATTGAAAATGACATGTCTTTAGATAACATGATTATATATCTGCAAACCTAAAATAGGCAAAAAGAAAACCACTGAGAATTGACAAATTAGAAAATTTTAATAAATTTACAGATGTATTAGTGTCTTTTGCTGTTGTAACAGATTACCAAAGCAGCTTAAAACAATAGAAATGTACTATCTTAGAGATCTGGATCTCACTGGGTTGAAATCAAGATATTGGCAGCACTGTGTACCTTTTGGAGGCTCTCAGGGAAAATCCACTTTCTTGCCATTGTCAGCTTCTAGGAGTCACCCTCATTCATTTTCTTGTGGCCCCTTCTGTCTTCAAAGTCTAAAATAGCTAATTAGGTTATTTTTGACGTCATGCTACTCTAACACTGACTATTCTGCCTCTCACTTCCATTTTAAGAACTCTCATAATTACATTGGTCCCACTTGTATAACAGGGATAATATCCTTATTTTAAGGCCAGCTGATTAGCAACCTTAATTTTATCTGCAACTTTAATTTCCCTTTGCTATCTAATCTAATATATTTGCAGGTTCTCAGGATTAGGATGCAGACATCTGTGAGAAGGGCCCTTATTCTGCATAACCCCTGCAGGTTATAAAAGTAACATACCAAAAATCAATAATTTTCATACATAAAAGTCAAAAGAAAGAAAGAAAGAAAGAAAGAAAGAAAGAAAGAAAGAAAGAAAGAAAGAAAGAAAGAAAGAAAGAAAGAGAAAGAAAGAAGAGGAAATAATTCAAGAAAAGTCCTCATTTATCATAGTTAAGAGGAAAAAATACATGGACTTGGACATAAATTTAACAAGAAATGTACACAATATTTACAAGAAAACTAGAAAATACTCCTAAACACACAAAACTAGACTGCGAATACATGGAAAAATTTATCATTTATGTTGATGGGAATATTTAATGTAAAGGTGGTAACTCTGCTTAAGTTAATTTATACATTTAATGTAACCCCAATAAAAAATACCAATATGTTTCTCTCCGGAGCTACAGAATGTAAGTATATGATGCAATTTGATGAATCTGCAAGATGCAATTTGATGAATCTGCTGTTGATGAACAGCAAGGTAGTTTTCAAGACTTGGTAAATGAAGAGCAATAAAAACATAGTGTAACATCTCTGTAATTAAAATAGCATGACATTGACTCTTCCATAGGTGGAATGTATTAGTTAATTACTATGGTGTAACAAATTATCTCAATATTTATCAGTTCAAAAATCAAATGGTTATTATCTAACTTACTTTGTGAACATACAAATCTTGACCAAATAAGTAATCAGAAAATAAGTGGATTACTTGTATGACTCATCGCCCTTGCTTGTTGCTTATATGTTTTGGAAATTGCAGGGACAATAATATTAATGGAAGGAAAAAGACAACAAAATATTCTCTCTCTTTCCTACTTTTAAGAGTTGCATGTTATTTTATATACTCTTGTACTTATTTCTTTTAAATTCCCCTACTATAAACCTTTAGATTACTTACAATTTTATGACTATTTCCCCTTTTATGGATATTTAGATTGTTTGCAATTTTCTGAACCAAAATTATAATTGCCATCCATATACCCATGTGCATGAGTAAGAGCATTTCTCTAGAATATATTCCCAATTGTTGATTTGTTAAATAAAGTATATTCCCAATTAAAATATTGATAGATCTTGACATTGCCTACTGAAACATTGGGCATCAGTTTCCTTTCCTCCAACCATATGGGTGAATTCTTATGTCCCTGAATCCTCATTATTAGCATTCCTTTTAATTTTTGTCAATCTGATATTGTCTTTTGTTTTAATTTGCTTTTTTTTTTTTTTTTGAGACAGAGTCTCACTATGTCACCCAGACTCGGGTGCAGTGGTGTGATCTTGATCTCGGCTCACTGCAACCTCCTCCTCCCAGGTCCAAGAGATTCTCCTGCCTCAGCCTCCTGCATAGCTGGGATTACAGGCGCTCACCACCACACCTGGATAATTTTTGTATTTTTAGTAGAGACAGGTTTCACCATATTGCCCAGGGTAGTCTTGAATTCCCCAGTGATCTGCCTGCCTGGGCCTCCCAAAGTACTGGTATTACAGGCTAGAGTCACTGAGCCCTTGCATTTCTCTAATTATTCAGAATCCTCCTGTAGAATATTGGTCATAGGTATTTATCCCTTTGTATTTGCTTTCCAATCCATATACTTTGTCTAGTTTTGTAGTAGATTTTTTGCCTTTCTCTTACTGATTTGTAGGGGCATTTTATCTATCTATCTGTCTATCTGTCTATCTGTCTATCTATCGTCTATCTATCACCTATCTGTCTATCTGTCTCTCTATCTCTCTATCATCTGTCTAGGGAAAGAGGGAGGGAGGGGAGAGAGAGAGAGAGAGAGAGAGAGAGAGAGAGAGAGAGAGAGAGAGAGAGAGAGAGACTATAAATATTTTTCTTTCATTCTGTCCCTGTATGTAGTATTGTCATTAATTGTGCTTTTATTGTTTTTTCTTTTTAGTAAAATTCTTACCCAAGTAATTTTTTATTATTCTCAAGCTTTTTTAAAAAAATTAATCTTGAAATAATTTTAGATTTACAGAAAAGTTGCACATGGTACACAGAGTTCCTATATATTCTTTTACTCAGCTTCCCCTAATGTTGGCATCTTACATAATTATTGTGAGTTTGTTAAAACTAAGAAATTAACATTAGTGCAACACCATTAACTAAATTACACACTTTAATCAGATTTCACCAGTTTTCCCATTAATGTACTTTTTCTGTTCCAAAATCTCCTCTGGGACACCACATTGCATTTATTCACCATATTTTCTTTGTTTCTGCCAATATGTGACAATTTTTCAGTCTTCCCTTGTTTTTCATGACTTTCACACTTTTGAAGAGTCCTTGCTGGGCGTCTTTAGAATATTTATCAATTGTAATTTGTCTGATATTTTCTCATCATTAGACTGGAGTTACGGATTTTGGGGAAGAATACTACAGAAGTGAATTGCCCTGTTCATCATATTATATCAGAGGGTACACAATATCAACATGACTTATCACTGGTGGTGATGGTAACCTTGATTACTTGTTTGAGGGGATGTCTGATAAATTTCTCCTTAGTAAAGTCTTTTTCCCTTCCTATTTTTTATTGTTAAAAGCAAATTAGTAAATCCAGTCCATATTTAAGAGACAGGAAATTAAGCTCCACCTCCTGGAGCAGGGGAGAGAATTTACATTTATTATTGGAAATTTTTCTGTAAAAAATTTTGGTTTTTTTGCTTGTATTATTCATCTGATCATTTATTTATGTAAGTGTGGCTTCATAAATATCTTAGATATTTACATATGTACATATAATTCACATGTATATACATGCATGTAATCTGTACATATTACATATAATGTAATACATATTATTTTGCCATGCAGAAGTGCATAAACTCCTGGGTGGCACAAGGCATTATAAACACAATAAAAAGCAAATGGATAAACCAGGGAAAACATTTGCAAACATATGTCATGGCCAAAAGGTTAGAATTTCCAAATACAAATTTTGTTTTTATAGAAACAGAAGAAAAAAATGACAACTATATATAAAGGGGTCTAGCAAATGAACGGTTTACAAGAAATGTAAATACCACTTCAATATACAAAAGGCATTTAACTTCACACAAATTAAAAGAAGTGCAAATTAAAACTACACCAAGATGCCAATGTTTTTCATCTATTTATTGGCATGAATCCAAAAGTTTGATAATTTATGTTGGCAAGGTTAGAGTGAGAAGTAGGCATTTGCATATATTACCAGTGTGTCTTTGGAATCATTAATTCATCTTCTAGAAATCTATACCAAAGACACACTGAAAAAAATATAAAAAATACATATGTATGAGTGATTCTTTGTAATAGAAAGACATAGGAATTACTCAAATATTTTTAATAGTAAATTTAATTATCCGTCCTCGCTTTATATAGTAGAATATTATGCAGCCATAGAAAGAATAAGGAATGTCTTTATTTCTACTAAGGAGCTATCTGTAAAATATATTAAATGATTTTTCTCCAAGTAGCTTTTGTCATGTATTATATTTTACAGATATGAAAATATTTAATATATTTTACAGATATGCAACTAATAGTATGCAACTATTATCCAAAAACAGGGAGATAAATATGAATGTGTGAGTATCAGAAAAATGGATCTTATGAAGTGTAGTCACCTAAAGTAAGAGGGAAAGAATAAGGTGAAGGAGACAGTGTTAAATGATTGTCTTCTTTAAATGCACCTACTTTTGTTGATTTAATTTTGGAACTCTGTGAATATTTTACATTAGCATAAAGTTTGATTTAAAAAAGTAATTTCTAAAAACTCAAAAGTAAATGAAAATAAATGAACCTAAATATATACTGAGTTTCTGGCAAAGCCACACAAACAAAAACTGTAAGTGACTTTAAAACAATAATTTGATGGTACATTCCTAGTGTGATATACAGAAATGCAACAAATTCTTAGGTTGTTTTCCATAGGCATATAATTGGTCATAGTGTTTCTATTGCCATTCTGAGATTGTTGTGTGCATAAATTATTTTAATTCTCTATTCCTCATTTCTTTGAGAATGAGACTTCTTAGATATGAGGAAATAGGCATACGAGATTTAAAAAATTAAGAAAATTCATGAAGCTTTAACTTTGAATTGGAAAATCAATATGAAGTCATGATATATTTTACCGTAGAAATAACAAATCCAGACATTAAATTAAATTAAATCAAAATACATTAAGGATTGTGCATTAAAGTAGGAATGGGTACCTCACTGATGCTAGTGGCTTAAACACAGAAATCAAAAGACTGTATTAGACAAAACCTCTGACTCTAGTTATTATCCAATGCACGTGATAGAAAGTAGATAGACTAAAAATATTCTCAATATTAGAGCGAATGGTATTATTTAAGAAACCCCAAGACTGAATAGAAAAGACTGTTCAATGTCTAAAACAATTCTCAGACCACCAAAGTTACTCCAACAGGAAGTCACCTGCTAACGCTGTGCTATCCCCAAGAAGGATCTCCCCACAACTGTCTACCTTAGGTGAGGCCAAGGAATTCAGTGGGCCACCCCTCAGAGACAGAAATATGGGCTGTGAATCTGGCCAATGGACTCATTCCTATGCCAGAGTATGGAGATGTCATTAAACATAATAAGGGATGCAGGGATCATTTTAAGTAAAATTTACAACTCTAAATAGTAAATCTCCAACTCAATGCCCATGATTCTTGCTATAATAGCAATATAGAATAGACTACTATTCCTTGTAGAAGAAAGAATTATATACCCATGAAGTGAAACACAGTGAACATCAGAAAGTCCCAAGTTTGTTAGGAAATCTATCAGCAAAGCAATCATCAACCACATGTTAGAATTCATATGGCAGGAATAAACAGGAAAAACTGAAGTACAAAATGAGTAATTATGTAGAAAGCTTTGTTGGTGTGCAGAATTATTTTAATATTTGAAGATCAAAGCATGAATTTGGGGAACCCAGCAGTACAGCCCAAATTCCCATATACCGGCAGATTCTTTATTTCACTGTGGCCTGAATTTAGCCTCAATAGAAATTATATTTTAAAATCCCTGTTTAATCAAACATTTGAATGTTTATGTTTTAAATTTTTCACTGTCTCGGGGATTACCTGAGGATTCCAAATAACTTATTTTGATGTGTTTAAAATGCAAACCAACATACACATTAATGTTGCTAATGAAATTTGGGAATCCTGTGTTTGTGTATTTAAAGTTCCTCAGACCCTAAATCCTCAGTTCGAAACTACCTCATATCCAAATCTAAGTTATGTCTCTTGACATGAATCAATTACCCTGAAACTCCCCTGATTACATAAAACCTTGTTTACCTAAATGTTTTGCTGTCCCAGAACATTTCTGATAAACAGCGTTATATGGTCTGATGTGCACAAGTGCACCTTGAGTTACATGAATTATGAATCAGAATCATCTTCAGAACACCTGTCACCCTGACATTACCTGACTATGGTATGCAGTCAACATTTATTGGAAATGCAAATCATTGTAGTGTAAAAAGTCTTGATTGTGCAGCTAGTCTTTTATTTGGTATACATTTTTTTACTCATGAATACAGGACAGATTTTATGCAGAGTTATATATTCCATCAGCTGGAACAAGTATGACATTGGGATCCCTTAGCAAAGCCATGTATTTGATAAACTATATGAAAAGACTTGACCTGCATTTGTCCGTTTCTCACCCATGAAGGAGGGTTGTTTGCTTGCTTGTGGTTGTTTGCTTGCTTGTGACAATCCTGACATTGTCATTGCTCTTATGGGAGAGTTGATGAGTAATAAAATGAAGTAATTGAGTTGTCACTAGGAAAACTTTTGGACATCCCCACCCCATTGAAAAATATATAAGAATTTGAATTAATGAGAGACAGAATCTGAGTAATCTATATGCTAGATCTTTACTTTAAAAAGCTACTACAGTCAATATAATCCTTGGAAGATATTGCTGTTTCATTTTTTACAACCCTAGAGATTTAAAATAAGGGATTCATAATGGTCCGGGAAGATTTAACCAGGTCTGGGAAGATTTAACCAGGTTCTTCTTCAGCAGCTGAGAGTAGACTACAGAGATGTACAGTCTTTCCTACGAATATTATATCCTAAAAGTCGTCTCCTCATACAATTTAGGTAACCAAGGAAGTGAGTCCACTTAACTCATGATAGACAATGAGATATATTTCCTAGTAATGTGTAACCCATCCAATTCCTTAAACATAAAGGAGTCTTGTTTTTCAATATTAATGAATTTAAATGTATTAGAAAAACTAACAAAATGTTTTATGATAACACTTCAAATCAAAAAATATTTTTAATGAAACAATAGTTATTCATACATTCATAAATTAAGAAAACAGAAAATATTTACTGATTATTCTAGCAAGTATTTATATATCTACAACATTTATAAGCTAATATATATTTATGTATATAAGCTAATTTCCTGAAATATTACATATATGATTGTGGGGGCCAGGCTAGGCAAGTCGAAAATCTGTAGGGCAGGCTGTCAGGAAGAGCACACTGAAACCTCCTGGATAGGAGCTCACATGGGAGTCTGGGGGAAACTTCCGCAGTTCTGCTGTTAAGGCCATTCAGCTGATTGGATCAGTGCCACGCAGATTATCCAGATAATCTCTTTTATGAAAAATCACCTGAGTATAGATGTTAAGCACATCTACAGAATACCTTCATAGTAACGTCTAGATTAGCATGTATTGAATAACTCTGTATTATAGCCTAGCCAAGTTGACAAGTAAAACTGGTCATCAGTACTGGATATATAAAAATGAATAAATATAGTCTGTGATCTGAGGAGACTCAATTTTTATTAGAAGGAAAACATTTTTCCTTTGTACATTTATCTAAAGGTTGGAACACACTTTAGATTAATGTAAGAATTTCTAGAATTTGCATCATTAAAATGAAGCATGAGAGAAAAATGACGTGAAATACCCAGCTTGCCTATTCATGATGTAAGAACCAGTGGAGATTAGAGAAAAACGCACTGAACAAAGAGTTAAGAATATGCAGTCCTACTCCCCTATGTGTCATTAACTCTCTGTATGATCTTGAGTATCCACTTAACCTCTCTGACCTTCAATTTATCTGTTAAAACAAAAACAGTTTAACAATCAAGAGTTTCCAACAGTCATCTCAAATTCATTCTGTGGCCGGGGGAAAGTATAAACAAGTGATGAAGACTGGGCATATGAAAATGACAGATAGCATTACAACCAATTTTCCAAACCAGCCATATTGGGGGATCAAGTCACCAGTTTGCCATATCTACATCTTATATTCTCCCAAGTTCTTTAATCCTATTTTATAAAATGTAGATATTTAAAATTATGCTCACATTTATAAACATAAAAAATCCACATCCACACCAAACTCATAAGAGAGTGGCAGGTAAGATTGGAGAGAGAAGTATTTCTGTTTGTTTTGTTGTGGTAAATAGACACTATTTTTGTAATTGAAAAGCACAATGAAGTGAGAAAAAAATTACCTCATTGAATATGCTTAATAAAAATGTAATTCTGTGAATATAGAGTTTAAACATGATAGTTTGTTGTATTTATTGTATATTACATGTCATAATGAATGTATGTGTTAATGACCTAATCCCATTTTTAGGAAAGTTAAATAAATATACTCTATTAAAGGAAATCTTAGTTGCCTTTCCTAGGTTCCCAGCTGATGCTGAATTGACATCCCTATTTATGGGAGGCTTTGGCTGAGGCTTCTATTCACTTACATGTGTGAGGGAAAGTCACTCTAAAACAAGAGACACGCTGCTTATTAACCACAGATAGCTGGAAGTCTTCAAGCAGCAGCAAGCAGCTACAAATCTCACCTATGATCTTTATTGAAATTAAATTTTTGTGGTCTCTTCTTATACAATCCCTTTCCCAAAATCAATTTGCATAATTTGATATAATTTGAAATGATTGACACAGGTTGCTAATTATTGGGGTAGAAACTAGACCCTCAAAGTAGCTAAGTCTCGAAGGCAAAGGTTAGAAATCCAGTAACTGGTAGTGTGGGTCGAATTGATATTCGTTTAATAATCTGTAAACTATGCAAGAGAATGTAATTGTCCTACATTATAAGGGTAGTCCTTCCACTGCACAGTTTATTCAAATGTATAATCTAAATAATTGAGTACCTCTGCATACAATAGAGCATTTCCTCATATGCAAACACCATTTAATAGACAGTTAAATCCAAACAGATGGATAAAAGATGCCAGAACATAATTGGTTTGCTTTTGATTATTTCATTGATACCAATTTACTTAAAGAGTAAGTCTGGACAAGGCAGGATTTATTGTCACAGAATACTTAGTTTGACAGGGAGATGTTAAAAGATTCAGCAATGTTCTTTCAGTCCACTCATGAAAGCTTGGGTAAAAATGAAATTTTGACTAAATGTTTGGCTTTGTCTTTCCTTGGATCTGACCACTACAAACACTTGATAAAACATAAATCGATCTTATTTTATTTAATATCTTCTTCAGGATTTCTTGGTTTCACAATAGATATCAACCTACTATAATTCTTTTTAATAACTGCAGAACATCATTTAAAAAAGAAATGAGAACTAATCATTGATGAACAATTTTAAAACAGCAGCTATAATTCCAAGTTTTATATAAATTACAGTATTTTATATAATCCTGAATGTTTTATTTAAGGGTTCTAAATAAAATTTGAAATTTCAGGAAATAAAGAAGTCAGTGAAATATGTGTGAATACACACACATACACTCACACTTGTAGGGAAGAGAATGGCATTATCTCCATTTTACAAGTAAGAAAATTAGACTCAAGGAAATAGAGTACCTCAAAGCTGCAGAGGAAACAAATAGTGAAAGCTGGATTGGAATTTATTTTTATTTTAACTTAATGTGAAGTTCATGCTCCTTTAAAACCAATGCTACCAGTTCTTGTCCCCAAAGGTTCTTAAAGTCTCTTGGAATACCTCTGTATCTAATAGATAAGATTTTAATTATTTTTATTTTCATTTTTGATTAGTAAATTAGCTTGATGATTAAACATAACAATCTTTAAAATAATGTATCAATTGCTAAGACTCTGCCCTCTGTTGTCAAATCCACTTTATCCGATTGTGATAATCCTATTTTGTAGAAGAACAGGCTTAAAATATGAAGCCTTTAAAAATTGACAAACTATTTTTTATATCAATTTCTTTGTTTTTAATAGGAGTTTTTGTATTTAAACTCAGTAGTAAAAGTATATGGAGATAAAGAAAACATAAGAATTAAAATACTTTTTAAGGATTTCAGAGATCTCACTTTCCCTTCCTTTCAACATAATTTATTCCAGGATTACATAATATAAGTACAAATCTTCATATAAAAGTTAGCATCAAGCAAAGACTATTGTCTTTTCAAAAGCCGGAATCATTGAATCTATGGATTGCACGCAGTCCTGACTATGGAAATTATGTGTTAAATACAACTATTACCTATTTAAATGTGCATTTTACTGAAAAAGTTATAAAAGAAAATTCTTCATTTGTAGTAGAAAATGTCTACTTAGATGTTTTTTAAAAAACTTACTGCTTAGATTTCAAAATATTCTTTTAAAATAAAAATATCTTTCTTATTTTATAAATATATAATCATGCAATATACTTGTAATATTTATATATGACAAAACTAATAGTCATTGATTGCATAAAGTTTGAAACATACATAGAAGGACAAAAAGAAAATTATTGCCATTTATATCAGAGTCATCATCATCCAAACCTTGATTTTATTTTTAAATCTCTTTGCTTAGCAATATTTAATGAAAATTTCCTCACAATCTTAAATACTTTTCCATATCATATTTTCAGTGGATATATAGTATTTCCTCATTTGGCTCAAATGTAACAGGTTTAACAAATCTTTTATTTTTAGATATTTAGAGTTCTGATTTTTTATCTGTACATCATTATATCTTTCAAACTATTTTCTACAAGAGAAAGTTTGAATATAGATTTGAATATTTTAAAGACATTTAATCACATTGTCAAATTATCCCTCCAAACAGATTATATGAGTGTCTACTCTCAACAGGTAGATAAAATTTTCCCAAACCTTTGCCCACATAGACTCTTATATTTTTATGAAAGTTCTTATTGATGACATGCTTTGCTGGTGTGTTAAAGCATTTACTCAGTAGGGTGAATAAAGGGATATGAGATACTAATTTCACATGAAATTTGAGGTGTATATACATTTACTTAAATACTTAATATCTGTATAATTCTAAAGACTAGTTTGTGTCTTTTTGATATGAAAAGAATGAGAGCATGTAAAAGCCTATTTGCTGTATCTTTCTCCAGCTACATCACTGTGTTTACCAGAGAAATACCAACTGCAGGAAATTGTTACTTCCCTATCTTACTATGTGATGTTTGGAGTTTTATATGTATATTTAGGGGATATGTAAGGATGCCTGCTTTTAAATGTGTAAGTCTACCAGAATCTTATAATGTGGTAATGTGGTTAAGATAAAATGAACATTTTCCTGGTGTACAATTTTACTGTTTGAGTGATCAAAAACTATGTTAATTGAATTTATAACCTTTTTTTGGTGTACAACTGACAATTTTCCATGATGATATTTTTTATCTTAAGGAGTTGCAGGTTTAATGAAAACAAAACTAATATTTTCTTTTCCATCTTTGTTTCTAGAGTTGCTTATGAGAAATTTGTAGGGCTTTTTTGGTGAAAATCTTCCAGGGCTTTTATTACCATTAATCTTTTTTGAGGGTGTGTATAATTCATCTCACCAGCCATCAGAATTCCCAGAGGGTAAATTACTCTAGAGATCTCTGTGCCCTCACACTGTATCAAATTGACCTGCTTCTTGTTTGCCATTTTTGTGTACTACATTGCTTATTTAACAAGAAACAGAATGATTGTAATTCTGAGAAGGTCCTTTGATAGTAGTTTTGACACTCTGCCTGAATAATGACCCTCATTATGGTGCCTGTGACAGGCTCTGAAAGTCCTGATTTATGAATATATCACAGGTTCAGCATTAGAGCTCCCCCTACTCACTTACTTCTGATATAGACCCAGATATGGACAGAGCCCTTTGAAATATAGAGAGGCTGAGATAATTGCATGATTATGACCATTCAAATCATCTCTTTTCCTAATTTAACAAAGCTCTGCCATTTAATTTTGATTGTCTCCGAAGTTATTAGGAACCTTTGACAAAATGTTTATTAGAAGAATGTATTTCAGAGCAACTGGGCCCCCGACAAAGGTGGAAGTTATTCTTACTTCTCTGTTCCTAAGCTTCAGCTAAATTTCTATTGCAAATACTCATTAATGGTTCATGTGATAATAGACTGTTAGAAGCAAGATTAGCTAAGAGCAAAAAGTCTGTGTCCTTGATAAAACAAATTACAAGACACTCTGTAAACACTTTTTTGTGCAGAAGGTTGTTGATTTATTGTTTCCTCTATAGTGATTATTTAAATAAATGTAGCTAATTTAGTTCATTTGCCAAACTGTATAATTTTGTTCTTTGTGAAGGGGTTATATGTAAAAGCCTCGAGGAATCACATCCCCATTAATCTTTTTACAAGTGCAATAAATAAATAAAGAGACATGGTTTAATTTTGCCAGTTAGAAGATATTTAAATAGCAGTGGTGGTAAACTGATTTCTTTTTCTACTGTTTGAAAAAGCCATGTAAATGCACTTTTTCTTGTTACTAGTTTAATGATACACAAGAAAACCATTGCACAAATGTTTTATTGAGGCATAAGAAACAAAGGTTTTTCCATCATCTACTCTTCTGTACCATGGCCTTTTAAAAAAACTGTTGCTCATCTCATGCTTTTCTGCTTATATTTAAAGGTATATATAATATTATATTTTGCAAATATAACATTTGCCAAATATTATAAGAGCATTTTAATTTATTTCAGAAAATAATGTTAAATATGGTACTGTTCAATATAAAAAATAAATTCATGATTGTTTTCCTGAATATCTTTACTTGCCAAGAGTAAAGATCTGCAAGCCTTATGGTTTTGTTATAAGTAGGGAAAACTGAAGGTCTGTCTAGGTGTTCTCAGCTGACTCATTTTGAGACTATCATCAGATGACCCTTGAGATTAAAAATACATAGTTACTAAGGGCAGTGGCTGAAAGTTAATTTTAAATGAAGTCTGGTAATGACCTGGAGTAAATTTAATAAGGGCCCTCCATTTTATAGCAAAAGCAGTCACTTAAAACCTAATAAGATGATTCTGAAATCTTTAAACAAAATGATCAGATTGAATTCCTTTTAGCAAGCTGAGAATTTTCAAAAGCTTTTTTTATTTTACATCCACAAAGCCTTTATTCTTGATTCATTAACATATTTTTAGAAAGTCTGTTTCTAAAGGGGAAAATGTTTGCCACCTCTGCAGTGTAGGTATCACTGATGGAATGGATCTTTGAGAAGTTTCCATTACCTACTTTGTGTACATATTTTGTAAAACTTCTGAGGCTGATTTCTTCTTCTTTTGCTTTTCTGCTTGAATAGGCCTTATATAGTAGTATACTGCGGTTTTACAAAAGTATTTTAGAGCATAACAAAACCTTCTGGACTTGAATAACTATACATGACTGATCTGTCCTCTCTAGCAAGGTTAACTGTTTTTCCCAAGGAGTTAAGTGGCATATAAACTATTGTTCACACCATTTGTGCTAACAGTATAGGATGACCTCAAATACTGTAGTGGCCATTCGAAGTACCTGCACAATGCATTTATCAACAAAGGGAAAAGGACCACAGGGGCAGATCTGACTTTAAGTGTATTAGGACTCTATTAGGATAAATGCCTAACCTCACTCCACAGCAAAAAGTAATTACAGAGTCATTGTTTCTATAGTGTTAATATTTTTTATGGTTCTTTAGAAATATGTGCTATTTAGTTCTTGAGTTGACATCTGTACTGTATTATGTTTTATACAAAGCTCCCAGACTAGACTGTAGAGCAATCAAATAGCTCTAAGATCATTTTACTCTTACAGGAAATCAACAACAGATATAAAATATAGATAAAGGAATACTTTAAATTCAGTAGTTAATTTTTGTCCTAAATTATCTAATTAACAGTAGTCTGAACAGCCAGATTTTAGAACTTTATTCTTTCAAAAACTGCATGCTCCATTTAGAGTGTATCATTGCTTCTTATGTATTCACAGATTCTTCTATTTGTGTGTATTTTTATAATGCATCAATTCTGTTTCTATGGGTGCCTTCCTTCCTACTCCTAAATATTCTCACCTTATTCCGGACATGCATTTTTGCATGTTTTATGAGAAAGAAAGAAGTACTAAAACACTTATGTTTACACACACACACACCCCTCATTAAAAAGTTAAAACAAATGTTAATGGCCCCTCCAGTGAATACCATTGAGCAGCACAAAAATGGAAAAATACATATTTGCATGTTCAGAGCAGGAATGATGTTTAATTTCAGAGTCCCAAATTATTAGCAATTGTCAAAAGAATATGAAAGTTGACTCTTTAAATCAAGCCTGTATCTTCCCCTCAAAGGAATCAGATACATACATTCAGTCTTTATTTCACCCAGATGAGGAAACAGGAACATAACTCAGTAGCTCTGTAAGAAATCTGAGTGCAATTCTTGGACCCATATCTGCTTATTAGGGGCCCTAGAAATTTTCGATGTGATAATTCATAATAATTTTATCTACATGTTAGAGTTTTCTGACAGCAAATGATATAGCTTATATTATATTAAATGATATTGATCACTTTACCCAAACATAATACTCCAGTAAGAGTAGGATGTAGGATGTTAAAAAGTAAATTTGTATCATATTTACTTGTCATCACAAGGATTTGCTGGCAACTTGTTGGGATGAGAATCAAATGATAGAGCTGTGCTGCATCTTGGTAGATTATTTTAAAAATAGTATTATTATAAAATGCATAGAAATTTGGAAAAGGAGGATGCAGAAAAGCTACAAAATGAAGCAGAATATATTCTTCCCGGATGTTTAAATTAATTGTAGTTTCTGAATTATTTGGAGATATTTTTTGCTGTGTTTCTGCCTCTTTGCACTTATAAAGTCCTTGAAAGCTTTGCAGTCATTTGAATGGATTAGATAGATATGACTATTAAGATATGATAAACTCCAACAGTCACTTTTAACAAAATAAGCCTCCTTCAACTTTTCTTAGAAGCTGTAAGTCTCTCTTTCATTCAATGCAATTCAACTCATTTGAATATTTTATGACTTGCTTTCTGTATGTCAGCATAGTGTTAAACCATGAGGCTATATATAAACATACATACTAGCTTCTGCTTTCAAGAAGCTCACAGTCTGAAAGGGAAACAAACTTTCTAATAAATAATTATGATATGGTTTGAAAACTAGTAACATAATTGCAAATATAAGGTACAGAAATAGCACTGATATTGTATAGATAAATCTTATTAATCTATAAATTCTGTACATGAAGGGTGCAGGAACAATGCTATAGAAAAGTAATCATCTGATGTGGGTTTTGAAGACTACGTAAGAGTTTACCATATCACCACATAAGGTGAAGAGGGCATTTCAGACAGAGAGAGCAGCATCCACGAGGATGTAGGAGTATAGAATAGCATGCTCTATTTGGGGAACTGCAGATAATTTAGAATCTATGGAATAAAATTGCTAAGGGTAGAGAGAGTGAAGAAATGAGGTTAAGAATAAATACCAGAACCACGTCATGAAGAGTACCTTTTGTCAAGCTAAAGAGCTTACACCTTATCCTGTAATTCATAACCACTGAAAAACTGAAAGAGTGACATGTTTAAATTTGTGTTATTAAGAATTAAAGGCAAAAATAAAATGGAGAAGGAGAAAACTAGAAGCAAGGAAACCGGAGAGGAGAGAGTTGCAGGTCCAGGAAAGAAAGGGTAAAGGCCTGAAACAGTCCCCAGAGAATAGAGATTAGAAAGATTTCTAAGGAGAATGAAAATATACAATGTGACTACAAACTCGTGACACTGCCTTTCCTCTCTGCTGTATTTCTTCTATTTCTAATTTTTTCAAACTATAGATCTGACATTGATGGGACACAGTTGAAGTATATTGAGATCGGCACGGGATGACCAGATCTGCATCTTAGTAAAGTCAAAGGAGAGAATGTGGCAGGAAATGAAGAGATCTTGTTACTTGTCTCCTGGTACTTTCTCCTAGGTACCCTGCATTCTCACCCATATTGGCCTACTCTCTCATGGCTGTTCAGTTTGAACTACCTGTCTTCCTACTTTTGAAAGGCCTTCCCTTTCTTTACTGCTTGGCATTCTTCTTATCCTCAGAGCCTTGCTTCAAGCATCATCTTCTCTGTGAAGGCTTCCTTGAGGCCCCTGATATCTCTTCAGGCATAACTGGACCTCTGCTCCTTCTCCCAATTTTTAAATGCTCTTTACTGAGTGCATACCTCTTGGAGTGTATAAACATGAAGCATTGCAGTTGCCCCATATATGGCTTACAGATACATAGTAGATGAATAATTAAATTAATAGTAGCAGCATTGCAATTGCAGCATTGCAATCACCCCATGTATGGCTAATAGATACATAGTAGATGATTAATTGAATGATTTAAACAGAGTAGTCACAGATTTAGAGCCATAGATAAATGGATTATCATGTTCATTCTTCAGTATGGCCTTTTATTAGATCTTAGACTCCTACTTCTCTTCTTCAGCATCAACTCTATACTGTTTAACGATAGGTCTTGCAAAATTAGTCTCAAGAAATAGTTGAGTAACTTGGAAGTCACTTCAGGGAGAACCTGGATGGTTGGTTTGTCATGGTGACAAGGAAGGAAAAAGGTTGATAGAAGAAGTTGTTGTGAATGTCAAAGGAGGGAGGAGTAGGAGTCCACAGTGACTGAACAATTGTTTTCAAACCACTGTGGTGGCCAATGACAATGACAGTTCCTTTCTTTACTCCAGACACTAGAAGACCAGGAAAAAAATACTACCAATGAATACAAGTTGTAAAGATTATGAGGATTTCTGGGGGAAACCACGTTTCTGGTTATGGAGAAAGTGAAAACATAAACAAATTGATAATGTGAAAAGATTTTGAGCACGAAAGTATGGTTTACTGCAGACAAAGAAAATCTTATGAGTGAGGGTAAGAGACTGTAGTGAGAGAGAAGTTGAAAATGGACAAGAGTGGAAACATGTGCCGGGCAGTGGTGCCTCACACCAGCACTTTGGGAGGCTGATGTGGATCACCTGAGGTCAGAAGCCTGGCCAACATAATGAAGCCTCATCTCTACTAAAAATACAAAAACTAGCCCGGTGTGGTGATCCATGTCTGTAGTCCCAGCTACTAACATGCCTGAGGCAGGAGAATCGCCTGATTGCAGGAGGCAGAGGTTGCAGTGAGCTGAGATTGCACCACTGCACTCCAGCCTGGACAACAGAGTGAGGCTTTGTCTCAAAAGAAGAAAAAGAAGAAGAAGAGTGGAAACATGAAACTCTGTAGGTTATTTAAGGTGTGGCAAGTATATTTTTGGGATAGAGGAACATGGAGATTTGGAGGTAGTCCAATGGGTCTTGTATTTAATGGCAGAAATCAGAAATTCTATAATTGAAAGAATGTGTAGAATTAACCAACTCCCATGTTCAAATTGATACTAAGACTGCTAAAATTTACAGCACTGATAGATACTATACTTTGATTACAGAGCTAAGATGTTTCTGAAATGGGGGTTGGACAGGACAGGATGTGTGGAGAACAAAATGAAAGGAAATGGTTTAATTGAATCTTAAAAAAACTTTTCAATTTATATTAATTAACAGATAACTAAAGAACACTCACGTAGGATTTAGTTTACTAAAATTTACCTAGATTTTAACTAAAAACATACTGCAAATAGAAATACAATTTGATTTCCCCTCTGTAATTACTATACCTTATGTTTTTAGATCATAAAACATATCATCTGAATTTTGTACCAGAATTTTTTATCAATTGTGGGAAAATTGAAAACCATCTCATAGCAATTTCTCCTCCTACCAATGCCATCGATGGAGTGTTTCAGTGACTCATCATTTCACATTCTCATTTTTCATTTATGTTAAAAGAAAATTAATCTCATTTTCTAGAAGAGTCTTGGTTGCCAGAAATCATGAGCTAAACATGGAATTTATTTTCTACCATCAGGAAGAGAGTTTGCTGTTCCTGTTATTATCTGGACCTTGGATAACTGCTCTGTAACTTTGCTAGTGGCGGTGGAACTGCCCCTAGGGCTGCTGTAGGGTCAGCCCGCTGATGGCCTGTCTTTTTCTCCCAGGTGTTATTGATGAATAATAATCCTCAATTCAGTGTGATTAAGGAGCCAGAGCTGAGATTGCTGCATTTTCCCACTTCATTCCTGGAACCCCCATACACTGTGTTAGAAAAAAATCTCACAATGATCATTTTAAAAGGGGGGAAATCTTTTGAATACATTTTTCCTTTTTCCTTAACAATAGAATATAAATGTATTTTTAAAGATCATTTGGAAATGTAGGTTGCACAATGCAATATATTATTTTTCTATTCTTTCTTGGTCTAACTTTTTCCCATGTACACATTATTGTTATTGACAGCAGTTCTAAAGCCTTTAAAATAAAAAGAAATTAAACAATGAATCAATAAAGATTAGCTATTTTCTCCAGATTACTAGCTTATCATTCCCATAATTACAATAATGGTTGCTGATGGAAATTCTATTTATGTGAATCATTTTATTCTTGTTATTTACTATTATTAATGTTACCATTATTATCTTCTTACCCTTCAGTTCACAAGATATATCTTCTCAGTGAATTTTAATTCCAGTATCTTGCTATTATACTGTACATAATCCTATCAAAGACTGTCCTTCATGCAACATTTTCAGTGATATATTATCATAGAGACTGTTAATGAATGAGCTTCATATCTTACTAATACTGTTTTAGATACTATTTTTATTAATTTCCCAAGCTGTAATTCTTCATATGCTACCTGTGTCTGTCTTCTATTAAAGTTGTGTTTTCAATTTTTACATGGAGATTTCAAAGGAAAGCATTAACTTTGTGTCTTTAAAAATACATTTTACTTCACAGATTCTCAGTGATTACATTATCATAATGCCCATGCTTTGTTCTCTTATACTTGTAACAAGTTAATTTTCACAATTTTCCTTTACTTTGGATTCCAATTTTATGTTAACAATCAAAATTAAAACAGTAACACTATGATCTTTCCGACATGCAACCGGGATAAGAAATAACTTGAAAAACAAACCAATTGCACTTTGTCCTTTGACTAAGATCCAGACACTATAGTCAAATAAAGAAAATAATTATGTCGACTTTTGTACATACTATCTCTAAGCATTATTACTTGAAAGTAAATACAGTCATCATACAGAAGGTACTGTGCTCTTTGGAAATAATTTATTTCATTGAAATGCCTTATTTATTTTATTTTAAAGGGATTAAGAAAGTGAGCAACAAGAAAGCCATTTATTTATCTTTGTTATAGTCTTTCTTTCACTGCCATGTGATTCAGACTGCAAGTTGTTCCTACACAAAATAACTCTTGCTGAAATTTTTGTTATTTTTTCTCTTTCCCTCGCACTGGGAATTTTGTAGAATGGTATGGATTTCTTTTCATGTGTTCCTACAGGAAAGGTCAAACAGAGAGAATGTAGATTGAATAAGCTTAGACTGTAGCTACATTCCTTTGTAATTACATTAAAACATTCTGACAGTATAAAATGAGTGGCCAGTATTAAAATGTCCTTAAAACTATACTATGTACAGAACATGTAAATAAGCTTAGATCCCTTTGAAGGAAGATTAAATATACATGTGATATTCTGTAGCTTAGATTAATAGCTAGGGAGAAATGCATTATTATGATGATATAAACTTATAATGTATTTAGCATATAGCTGTAGCTTTCTTCATAAACAAAACACATCCCTGTTACTAGTTTGTATTGATATGCCTCATTAATCTTTTCAGTACATCTATTTGTTTTGCTATACATGTCCACATTTACACACACATGTAAAATGCACATATACTAAGCTAACTGGACTAGTAGCCATTAGGAAGAATAAGAGCTGATTGGAGAAAGACAAAAGAAAAAGAACAAAAGAAAGATAAAAGATAAAGAGAAGGCAGGAAGAAAGGAAGGAAGGAAGGAGGGAAGGAAAGAAGAAAGGAAGATTTTGTTAAATCTAAACACTGTAAAATCAATCCTGGTCTGCTTGTCTTCAAGTACTAGAAAAGTTGTAATTATAAAACTGTGCCCCTCGTATACACAACACCGTTAACACAATCTTTTGTCCAAGATGTTGGTGGTTTTGATATTGTGTCAGTGGAATTAGAAATATTTAACATCTCTACTTCTACAACTGTAGTGATGCTAAGAAAAAGATAGTTAACGTTTAGTAATGTATGTGATATTCCCGGTACTATTTTGATCATTTTGTAGGTATTATTATTTCATTTAATCTTCAAAACTACCTTACATGATAAGTACTTTTAAAACTTTACAAAAGGTCACACAGTTACTGTGTTTGAGAGTCTGATAGTGATAATTTGGCGCAAGAGTCAAACTGAGCCACAATAGTAAGCTGATCTCTTATATTATATCCTATAACCGGTTGAGGCAAATTCTGCCCAAAGCTCTGTTTTTTGATTGTTTGTTTGTTTTTGTTTTTAAATAAAGCTCCTCTATGTGTCAACAGAAAAAAAAAAAAAAAAAGCCAAAACATAAATCTCTAAGCTATGCGACACGTTTTTTGCAATCTGTAATTCAAGTTTTAGGGGTTTGAAGCTCCATTTGCCCTAATACAAATTCTCATCTTTACTGGAAAGTTGGTGATTTAAATGTGGTTGTTTTTCATAGCCTTTTTTGAAGGCTCATATAGACTTTTAAAACTTTTCTAAAGCATGAAAACAACTTTGCTAATATAAAGCTAAACAAGAACTTCTAGCAATATTAAATATAAGATTATTAAAACGTAAAGAACATAAATGTTTCATCCTTGGCAAATGATGTTTAGAAAATAGGTTGGCAGTATTTTTAACTAATTATAGTTATGTCATAAACAGGGTAGATTTATATTTTGCATTCATTACCAGTGATAATTTGTTATATAGTACAGTTTATTGGGATATCTCATATTTCTTAATTTTTTGAGGCGGAGTCCCACTCTGTCACCCAGGCTGGAGTGCAGTGATGCGATCTCGGCTCACTGCAACCCCTGCCTCCTGGATTCAAGCGATTCTCCTGCCTCAGCCTCCCAAGTAGCTGATTACAGCCGCCAACCACCATGCCCAGCTATTTTTTTTTTTTTGTATTTTTAGTAGATATGGGGTTTCACCATGTTGGCCAGGCTGGTCTCGAACTCCTGAACTCAGGTGATCCACCTGCCTCGGCCTTCCAAAGTGCTGGGGTTACAGGCGTGAGCCACCGTGCCCGGCCATGTTTTTTTGTTTTTGTTTGTTTGTTTGTTTGTTTTAATTTAAATAGCTTCTGGGGTAAAAGTAGTTTTTGATTACATGGATGAATTGTATAGTGGTGAAGTAGGAGATTTTAGTTCACTCCTCACCCAAGTAGTGTAGAGTGTATCCAACATGCACTTTTTTTTTTTTTTTTTTTTTAATTCGTCACTCCCTTCCACCCTTCCCCTTCTGGATCTCCAAATTCCATTACATCACTCTATATGCCTTTGTGAACCTGTATCTTGTATTTCAAGTGTCAAAGACAGTACCTGGAAATGGGTAGTCAATCTACAAATATTACTTATATAAACCAGTTAGAACTGTAATGGAAATGAGACGATGAATTAGATTTTTTAAAAAATTATTTTATTTTTAACACATATTGTCAACATTGATAAAAATGTCATCATTAACAGGAATTTATTTTTTTTAATTCAGGGAAACTTCCTCTGTATCAGAATCTTGGGATACATGGTACACTGAAATGGGAAATAGATGAGCTTTATAAACAACAGTATGATCAGGGTTTAGGAAAAACAAAGGCTACTGCAGTACCTACCTTGAGCTAGTAACCTCAGGATCCCTTATCAATTCAAGCAAGGATTTTAAGGAAAAGAAAAATGAAAAGCTCCTGAACCATGAGTGACTGCTTCATCAAGAGTTATCTAACAGGAGTGAGGACACTTGGTGAAGGGACACAGCCAGCCACAGCCATCACTGGGGAGAGAGTTGGGGGGAAGTATCCCAACCTCATTCTCCTTTTTCTCCAATCTCCTGTCCATGCTTTGCATTGGCTGAACAGAAGTAAAAGCTGGAGGATAAGAGAGCTTACTCAAACAGTACATACTCAGCATACTCTATAACCAGTAAGACAGAGTTAGACAGAAAGGTGGGAAGGAAGACCCAGGGAGGCAAACAACAGAACATGCAGAATCCAGATTTCATTTTCCACATTTCCTGTCCTTACTTTCTCATCCTTAGATTTGGAGTATTTTGCAATTATAAATAGTGCAATAGCAAAATGCACATTTCCTCTGCTTGGATTGTTACCTGAAATTAAATGTTGCTGGTGAGGCTAGTGAATGAGTGTAAGATAATCAATATGCTGGCTTTTACTCCACATCACTAAATCATTTTCTAAGAGTTTAACCAATATTTCCTGCCACCTATGATAAATAACCATGCCCATTTATTCTTTTTGTCAGTATTATTATTCACATTTTTTTATTTAATAAATAATCCATTTGCATGTTTGCTCTGTTCTTACAACCTCTGTGAATTTACAAACTCCTTGTCAATAACAGAGGAATGCCATAATACTCATCTTCAATAAATCCAGCAAATGCAAGAACTGAAAATAACCAAAGAAAATGGTGCCTAATTTTTTATGTAATTTAGCAACAAATGTTTTAATCTAGCAGTGGTAGTTATGTTAACCTCTTACATGGATTATCTCATTTATATTTATTGTTTTTGTTATTGAGAATTTTCTCTTCATGTTACTTGTCCATTTATAATTGAAAAACAGTTATTATCTTGCTAATTTGTATAATCTGCTTATATACAGGGATAATTATGGTTCGACTGTTTCATATTTACCAAAAATATGACTTAATGCATTTTTCTCAATTTATTAACTGACCATTTAAATTTAAATATAGGAAGAGGTGTCTCATATATATATGTATATATAATATATACATATTATTATATTATTATATTATATATATTATATACATATATATTATACATATATTTGCTTTTCAAAACATAGAATGTAAATTATTAGATACTATATTTGTTGAACTTCAAGAAAGTCAAATTTAATAGCCACATCCTCTAAAATGCTTCCTCTCTCCTTGATAGATGAATGTGTTCTAAACACCTTTAAACTCTTCCATCACTTTAATTTTATCTCTTCTATGGTCTTCATGTGTTTTATAGAATTTTAATTATTTTTCTTTGTATATAATTGATACTATGTACTTAATAAATTCCCAAAAGGCAGTGGAAATTTTTGTGTTTTTCTTTTCTCATTCTACGTAAAACAGCATTTAGAGGTAGGCATTAAATCACCTGCATTGTGGATAAATGTTTTTATTCAGAAAATTCTATAGATTCATGCTTTGACTTCTTAAATTAATATAAAGCACAACATATGTAATAAAACATCTCTCTACTCCTAAAGGTACACTTATTTACCTACTCCAAGTCTCAATTATTCATTTGGAAACACTAAAAATAGTTTATATGGGTGTTATATGATAGAAAGCTAATGCTAACAGAATAAATATAAGGTTTTTTGCAAAATATCTTGAATATTGAGTTGACAACAAATACAGTATCATTTAAAATTTTTTAAATGTTCCAATCATGATTACCTTGAAATAAAATAAAATAATAGCCACCAATTATTATGCACCCTCTGTGTGCCAGACCCAGAGCCAGGTGATCTAAAATATCTATTCATACCAATAAGAACCTGTTCAGACCTAAGCAGAATTCAGGGACAGGCAGTACAAAGAAGAGGGATTTTTCAAAGAATGAAGTCAGTATATTTAGGTAACAGGGAAGAGAGCAAGAGTAATAGCACAAAGTTCAGACAAGATGACTAACACTTTTTCAAAAAAAAAAATTGGGTTAATTCCAAAATAATTGTGGTTTTTGTCATTGAAAGTAAAGGCAAAAATTGCAATTACTTTTGCACCAAACTAATAGGTGTAAATTTCATGGGGGAAATATTATCAAATTAATGTTTCTCTAAATTTCACAATTTTTCTGCTTGAAGTAGAATTAAATAAATAAAATATAATTAAATATTAATCATAAACAGATGGAAAAATTATATTGTGAAATTACGATGCAGAAGGCAATAGAGCTATCAAAATGATTTTCTTCATTGTATATATTATATTATGTATCAGTTATATATAATAGAAATGTATATATGTGTGTGTGTGTATATATATATCTCTCTCTCTCAGAGAAATGCCATAATACTTGTCTTCAATAAACCCAGCAAATTCATGAACTGAAAATAACTAAAGAAAATAGTGCCTCATTTTTGATGTAGTTTAGCAATTGAAATGTATTGATCTAGCACAGGTAGTTATGTTAACCTCTTACATGAAATATATATATATATATATATATATATATATATATATATATATAAAATAATCTGTTATATCTTAAAATGACCTGATACATATATAAGTATAACAGATATTTCACATTAACATAAGCTAAATGATACAGAAAAAATCTCTTATTATAATAATACATTCAGAAAGCTGAACTGTTGACAATTTCCAGTATAAAATGCCTACCATAAATACATTTTTTTTTCACAGCTTACTCATGGCATTTAGAGTGCTGTTGTTAAGTTTTTCTAACTGGTTGTTTTGTTTAAGAAATCAGAAAGGCTGCTTTAGGCTAACTGGAGGTTATATGTTCACAATAAATCTAGACATGAAAATCAATAGAAACATTTAAACCTGTGATGTTGCAGAAGTGCCTCTCAAAAAAGATCAAATGCTAAGAACTGAATCTCATATCCACGATTGCACATTATCACCAGAAGTGAAGGCTTGTTGACACTATTCTGTTTCTATTTCAAGGCAGCTGCAATACAGTTTGGAAAACATGACACTATTTAAAGGATCTTCAGGCGTATTAGTGAGGTCTTATAGACTGTGTGAGAAGCATCAGTGCTCCAGGGACAGGCTTCCTTATTCACTGAGGACATCATCACCAGGGTTAGTCCTTGAACCCACTGCACATGCAGAGAGAACTAGAGGTAAAGAAGTTGTAGTGACAGAAAGATGCACTTTTCATGTTAGGAAGGAAGCAAGGCATTCAATCAGAAGGGATGGAGTAGGAATATACAGATGTGATCAATGAAAAAAAAAGGGAGAAATCCATGGATTTATTAGAGAGATGAATGTGTGTTTTGCAAAAACTGTTCTCCATCCTCTCAGTTGTCTCTTGTCCTGTGATAATATTCATGTCTTTGAAAGTTCTACACCCATCTGAATAGCCCTGTCTTTTTCTAGCAGATTCATATTGCTGTAATATTTCCATTTCCTTTCAGTGAGTTTTTCTTTCGCCTGTCCCCAATACATTTCATGTTTATTTTCAGTTTTCCCGGATCTTACAGAACACTCCAAATAGTAACAGCAGTCATATCAACTCTCTAGAGCTACGGAACTTTACCCCAAAGGAATCGGTCTTTGAGAAATCTGTGTCTATGGGAAATTGTGAGGTTATAAACTACATTTTACTCCTATAAGAAATAATAAGACTTCATGCTCTGTAAACTACAGTTATATACAAATGTGTATACATTCACATTCACACGTACATTTCAATAGAAAGCAATTCATCATGCTAGCCATTCTTAGTGAAAGGTGATTCTGGTAAGGATAGCAGGAAACAAAACTTAGTATTTAATGATGTACCGTTGGTGGGAGTGTAAATTAGTTCAAACACTGTGGAAGACAGTGTGGTGATTCCTCAAGGATCTAAAACCAGAAATACCATTTGACCCAGCTATCCCATTACTGGTTATATACCAAAGGATTATAAATCATTCTGCTATAAAGATACATGCACACGTATGTTTATTGTAGCACTATTAACAATAGCAAAGACTTGGAACCAACTCAAATGTCCATCAATGATATACTGGATAAAGAAAAGGTGGCACATATATAGCATAGAATACTATGCAGCCATAAAAAAGGATGAGTTCATGTCCTTTTCAGGAACATGGATAGAGCTGGAAACCATCATTCTCAGCAAAGTAACACAGGAACAGAAAACCGAGCACTGCATGTTCTCACTCATAAGTGGGAGTTGAACAATGAGAACACATGGACACAGGGAGGAGAACATCATACACTGGGGTCTGTCAGGGGGTGGGGGCAAAGGAAGGGATAGCATTAGGAGAAATACCTGAGATAGATGACGGGTTGATGGGTGCAGCAAACCACCACGACACATGTATACCTATGTAACAAACCTGCACGTTCTGCACATGTATCCCAGATCTTAAGTATAATAAAAATAAATAAATAAATATGTACCTAATGCGAGAGTTGTGAGGGGTTTTCATGTTTGTAAAATGCAAAAATTTAAGATAATGTAAAAATTATGAAATAATACAAAGAAAGTCAGAAATAATACTATAAAGAAAAAATTCAATATTTTCAAAGGATGACATTTTATACCCTATAGATCATTTCTTTCTCTTAAGAAGATTTAGCATTCTTAGTTATATTTTTCAGAAGATAAACATGAATTTCAGATATATTGGTAAGCTGCTATTCTTTGTACTATGTTACATAGTCCATCAAAATAATAATCAGTTATAGCCAATAAATTAAAATACTAGTCTTGGATTACAGTGTTTTTCTTAACAAATTTTATCAGATTCAGGAGGAGTTTTAAAAGTTGTTATATCATTGGAATGACATTGAAGATTTTACATTATGATAAGCAAGCAGACCATTCAAAAATATGTAACTTAAAGATTTCTTTATGTATTAAAGTTGAAATTTGTACAAATACTGGTACAAAAGCTTGAAAATATTTTATAGATTCACAAAGTAACTAATGATTTGTTTTTGTAAAAAATGGAGGAAGCACTTGCCAGAGCAATCAGGCAAAGGAAAGAAATAAAAAGTATCCAAATAGGAAATTAAGAAGCCAAACTATCTCTCTTTGCTGGTGATATGATTCTATACCTTGAAAGCACTAAAGACTCCACTGAAAGGCTACTAGAACTGATAAATGATTTTAGTAAGATTTCAGAGTACAAAATCCGTGTACAGAAATCAGTAGCATTTTTATACACCAGTAATGACTAGGCTGATAGACGAATCAAGAACACAGTCCCATTTACAACAGCCACAAAGAAAATAAAGCACATAGGAATATAATTAACCAAGGAGTTGAAAGATATCTACAAGGAGCACTACAAAACACTGCTGAAAGAAATCAGAGATGGCACAACTAAATGGCAAATCATTCCATACTCATGGACTGGAAAAATCAATATCATTAACATGGCCATACTACCCAAAGCAATTTGCAGATTCAACACTATTCATATCAAATTACCAAAATAATTCTTGAAATGATTAGGAAAAACTGTTCTAAAATCCATATGGAACCAAAAACCATAAAAGAGACTGAATACCCAAGGCAATCCTAAGCAAAAAGAACAAAGCCAGAGGCATCACATTACCTGACTTCAAACTATGCTATAAGGCTACAGTAACCAAAATATCATGGTACTAGTACAAACACAGACACACAGACCTATGGAACAGAATGGAGAGCTCAGAAATAAAGCTCCACAGGTGCGGTCATCTGATCTTCAGCAAAATCAACAAAAATAAGCAATGAGGAAAGGACTCCCTATTCAATAAATGGTGCTGGATTAACTGGCTACCCATATACATAAGAATAAAACTGAACTCCTACCTTTCATCATATACAAAAGTTAGCTAAAGATGGATTAAAGATTTATAAAACCTCAAGTTATAAGAATCTAGAAGATAACCTGGGGAATACCTTTCTTGATATCAGCCTTGGCAAGTAAATTTTGGCTAAGTCCACAAGAGTAATTTCAACAAAAACAAAAATTGGCAAGTGGGACCCAATTAAACTAAGGAGCTTCTGCACAGCAAAAGAAACTATCAATAAACTGACAACCTAGAGAATGTGAGAAAATATCCCCAAACTAGGTACCTGACAAAGGCCTAATATGCCTAGAATCTATAAGAAACTTAAAAAAATCAACAAGCAAAAAACAAATAACCCTATTAAAAAATGGACCAAGGACATGAACAGACAGTTCTCAAAAGAGGACATACAGGTGACCAACAAATATTTAAAAATGCTTATCATCACTAATCATCAGAGAAATGTGAATATAAAGCAAAATAAAACACCATCTCACACCAGTCAGAATAGCTGTTATTAAAAAGTCAAAAACACAACAGATGCTGGCAAGGCTGTGGAGAAATGGGAATGCTTATACACTATTGGTGAGAATGTAAATTAGTTCATCCACTGTGGAAAGCAGTTTGGAGTTTTCTCAAAGAACTTAAAACAGAGCTACCAAACAAATTTACAAGAAAAAACCAACCCCATCAAGAAGTGGACAAAGGATATGAAAAGATACTTCTCAAAAGAAGACATTTATGCAGTCAACAGACACAGGGAAAAAATGCTCATCATCACTGGCCATCAGAATGGCCAAATCAAAACCACAATGAGATACCATCTCACACGAGTTAGAATGGCAATCATTAAAAAGTCAGGGAACAACAGGTGCTGGAGAGGATGTGGAGAAATAGGAACACTTTTACACTGTTGGTGGGACTGTAAACTAGTTCAACCATTGTGGAAGACAGTGTGGTGATTCCTTAAGGGTCTAGAACTAGAAATACCATTTGACTCAGCCATCCCATTACTGGGTATATACCCAAAGGATTATAAATCATGCTGCTATAAAGTCACATGCACACGTATGTTTATTCTGGCACTATTCACAATAGCAAAGTCTTGGAACCAACCCAAATGTCCATCAATGATATACTGGAATAAGAAAATGTGGCACATATACACCATGGAATACTATACAGCCATAAAAAAGGATGAGTTCATGTCCTTTGTAGGGACATGGATGAAGCTGGAAACCATCATTCTCAGCAAACTATCATAAGGACAAAAAAACCAAACACCGCATGTTCTCACTCACAGGTGGGAATTGAATAATGAGAACACTTGGACACAGGAAAGGGAACATCACACACCAGGGCCTGTCATAGGGTGGGGGTAGTGGGGAGGGATAGCATTAGGAGATATACCTAATGTAAATGAGAAGTTAATGGGTGCAGCACACCAACATGGCACATATATACATATGTAACATGTTGTGCACCTGTACCCTAGAACTTAAAGTAAAATTTAAAAAAAATAAAAAACAGAGCTACCATTTGAACTAGCAATCCTATTACTATGTATATAACCAAAGGAAAATAGATCATTATATCAAAAAGACACATGTTCATAGGCATCACTATTCACAATAGCAAAGACATAGACACAGCCTATATGCCCATCAATGGTGGACTGGATAAAGATAATGTGGTACACATATATCATGTAATACTATGAATCCGTAAAAAGAATGAAATCATATCCTTCACAGCAACATGGTTGGAACTGGAGGCCATTAAGGCCATAACCATAACTGAATTAACAAAATAACAAAATCAAATACCATATGCTCACACTTATAAGTGGGAGTTAAACACTGAGCACACATGGACGGAGATATGCCAACAATAGACACTGGGGATTACTAGAAGGGGACAGGGAGGGGATGCTGGGATGAAAAAATTACCTATTGGTTACTTTACTCACTAGCTGGGTACAATATACCCATGTAACAAAACTATGCATATACCCCTTGTATCTAAAATAAGTGTTGAAATTGTTTTAAAAAACATGGATTCCTAAGTATAAGGTTAAAGTCAGCCATTCATATTACTTACAACATTATTTTGCATGTCTTAGAGAAAACTTAGAGGGAAACACAACCAAGAATTTATAAAATTGTGTGAAGGCAAACCTTCTATACAGTTGAACAATCTGAAGTGTTTTCATTACTTTGAAGTGATGACAACAACAAAAATATTTCGCACTGACCATTTCATTGGCTAAAATCATCAATAAAAAAAATCACAGGAAATTTATTTTTGAAAATTGACACAATTTTAAAAAATAAAATAAAATTTGCTTTACCAAATTTATTGGGTTGGTGCAAAAGTAACTGCAAAAACCGCAAACACTTTTGCAACAACCTAAAATGAAAATACTTTCTATTTGTATGTGTTATGATTTTCTTTTCCAACAAGATAGGAGAAAGTAAAGAACGTAAGTTCAATAACATGAAAAGAGATTCTATAACTACTTGCTGAATTGAATTTAATTGAGGATTATTTTTTCCCTTGTGGACAAATCCTTGTATTTTTCTTCAGAACAGAGTTTTAAGTTAAATGACTTGGGGTGGGAGCAGGACAGATAAAATTAAATAGTTATATTTTAGTATTATAATTATTATTTAAGTAACTTTTAATTTTTTTTACCAATGTTTAAGAGATTCAGAATATGACTGCCACCTGTCACTGGATAATTATTTGAAGACAAACAATTTCACATAGTAAAATATCATGATTCTGATTGGTTCTGATTTTTGCAATAAGAATATTAAATTGTTTTCTCATCCTACCTAATTAGTATTTTGCCATTCACTACCATAGTATTGAAAGGCATATTCTTATAAATCTGTTGGTTACACATAAAGCAAAAGTTCTCATCTAAGTGGTAGTTATCCTAAGTAATTAGAATATCCATCTTCTTTCTATTTTGGACAAGAAAACAGCTAAGTCTTCAAGACAGAAAGCTAACTCAGCCGTTTCTTCACTGGCCCAAGTTTAATACAGTGTGAAAATGGCATTTTATATTATGGCTGAACTCCTGCTTTTTCACTGATGACTTCATGATTCTTTTTCAAAATTTTAAAGCTAAAATAATTTTTTAAAATCATAGATTTTGACGGGGCCAAAGTGTAACATTCTGAAGCTGGAGAAGCTCAAGGAATCTCATGGTTAAATTTTAGTTCTGCAAGTGTATAAAGATAGAAGCTAGGTGGAGTAAATACTGGCATGCTCCTCCTCTAAATTCAAGACCCATACTTTTTCCACAATGCCATATAACCCACTTAACTAACAGGAAGTACGGACGAGGATGCAAAAGATATTAAAAGACTGAAAGCAGGATTTAAGGGAAACTAGTCTGGGTGCCCAACTGGTCATTAAAATTCAAAGTTGGGTAAATTTTGCATGATTTAGGATCCTGGCAAAAAAAAAAAAAGAAAAAAATATTATGTTATCACAATTTCATCTCCCATTTTGCTTTTTGTTTCATTGTTAAATAAATATAAAATAAATAAACACATGTAAAAATCAATAAACATTGGCCATTTGAAAAAACTTGAAAACATGACATTTTCAAGGATGAATTCATAGAAATTGGAAATTAATGGTGAGCTGTTCACTTATTCATCCCTAAGGGTGACTCTTTTCAGTTTGACTGAGGAAAAGAGGTTCAGGTTTCTTTTATATAATATAAATAACATTGGAGTAAGATTGCACTTGTCATAGATGAAAATACCATATTTATGTCTTCTTATAATCCATTCATTGCTTTATGGACCCAAAGTCCTCCAGGGAGTGTCACAAATCCACATAATGTTCCTGAGTGTTACGTTTTGCATTTGGATCTATGATTTAGCTGACAGATTTGAATAAACACTTGGAGTCAGGGAACTCTGATAACTGCACATGTGTGGAGCCCAAAGAGTGCAAATTCCTCTAAGGTCATGTTGGCTTTTCCCTAAAATCTTCTATGAGTTCTTTTTTGCCGATGTTAAAATTGTCTTTTATCGATAAAAAGACATCTATTTTAAAAATTTATATTGTGTTGAATTTTGTTCTTTTTTTAATCAAGTTTTACTAAATTCATTAAAATGAAAATATTATAACTTTCATAAAGAAACAAAACCATTGAATGCTACAATTTTGAGACATACTCTTTAACAACAATGAAAATAAAATTCCATTATTTGTCCCTTTGCTTTGGAGAGCAACTTTAGGCATTATCCCATGCATGACACTGTCTCAAATGTCAGCTTTAGACATTTAAAAATATTGGAATATTTCATTGGACAATTATAGAAAAAAATGATGAAGACATCTTTGCATATATATTTCTGTTTAATATTTAATTATTTTTTTAACAATCTCTGCCCCATCAAAAACAAACTCTCCTATGACCCACAAATTATTTAAATAACTTGTTTCTTTCTGCACCTCCCTTCACTTTTTGGGCTCCACTGAACTCTGATCTTTCTTTAAGGCCATTCCCTCTCTTGTACTGCATCTCAAAATGTTGACTACTTCTTGGCTCCTATCCAACATGTTACAAAGATAGGATACTGTTGACATTCGTCCACCATTTTAAAATCTTTCTTTTGAAGTAAATGAAATATAACCAGCTCGCCTTTCTATACTTTTTTAAACCACTATATTCTACTAACTTCCTGGTCACTTCTTCACCTCTATCAGGTATTTTGAAACCTGTCTTACTATTTACCAGCTGTAAGTATCCATCCTATTATCCATGTAGAAAATGTTGCTAATATTTCAAAGGCCCCACCAGTCATATGAGCTGGAGTGAGATTTAGGTTCAGAAGGGAGTCACATGAGGATGGACAAGCACTCAAAGTCCACCTTGCAGCAAGAATGGCGCCAGAACTATTTGGCTTTACCAGCCAGTGGTGGTTGTGCATCAGTCATAAGCAGCAAGACTCAGGCAGTAGTTGAGTTTGTAGCAAAGTCAAATATTTGGCTCCTTTAAGACAAGCTGTAGAATCTACTGCTCAGTGACATTTATGATGAAAAGTTTTCAAAGCATGCTCCTTCAAAGCATGCTCCTGGAAGCTAGGTCTTGAACTTTGTTCTGGAATCTTGTTCTTTTCCCAAGAAAGCTGTGAACTGCTGATATCTACTTACTAAGCCTCTTCTCTGGTGAAACAGCCAGAATCTGCTTCCTTTGCTTGAAATGAAGAAGTTTGAGTAAAATCAAGTCAGCCTCGTTCCAAAACTTTCTTTAGCAATTCTCTGTGGCCTAGGAGCAGAAAAAGAGAAAGCAGTTGATTAAGGTGATTTACATAAATTCAATATGTTAATGACTCATTCTTATCTAGTTAGTAAAGCAATGCTAAATAAATCCACCTGACAAAATATCCTAGCAACAATTTTATATATTTTTAAATAATAAAATAACCTTACAGTAAATGTAGTTTAGGAGAAAAATATGCTCACCTTTAAGCTAATCACCATAACATGGTATTCCACTGGTTTCTGTCTTTCATTTGATCTTTAACCTTATACATTATATTTTATATTATAATGGTCATAGAATATAATATTTTATTTTCTGCCTGTGCACCATGCAGGGTACAGGAGAAAATAAATGGCACACTCAAATTAGATAATTTAAGAACAGTTTAATAAAGGGACAATTTATAAAGATGTGGGCTAGATATAAGGAAACCAAAGGTATAGGGATCCTTGTACAGGATCCCAGGGATCCCAGGGCTGGTAACAGGGTGCCGCTCTCAACTCAAGGATGAAGAGGCCAGGGATGAGAATGTTTACTCAATCCAGATACGAAGAGTGTCCTCTGTAGAGGTCTGGGTGACAGAAATCATCACTTTGGACTGAGGAGCCCATACAGCTTTCAGTGATCATGCAACGAGGCACTTGGAAGAATAAATACCAATGCCCTACTCTCCTTCTTTCTGATATCCTGCCAGTGCTTCTCATTGCCATGAGAAAAATAACCTGCTGATAAAGGTCCAAGCAGGTCAGCCTCCAGTGACATGGAGCAGGGTGGATCTGGAAGGCAAAAGGAATATATGTATCCAGCAACACCTATTTGTATAATATTTTATTACGATGGCATGTCATTGTGAAACTAGTTACCCTTCCATTGTAAAACTTTTTAATTTTTCCTCTTAAAAAGAAATGAGCAACATTTTTATGAATATCTTGTTATACAATACTGTTTTTACCTGAATAATTCATAAGAAATGACACTCAAAATTATATGATTGTTTCTCAGGAAAAGGATAGTTTCATGTGAGAAATACCTATTGTTTTAATTTGGGAAAACTGGCTAGCCATATGCAGAAAATTGAAACTGGGCCCCTTCCTTACACCTTATACAAAAATTAACTCAAGATGAATTAAAGACTTAAATGTAAGACCTAAAACCTTAGAAACCCTAGAAGAAAACCTAGGCAATGCCATTCAGGACAAACACCAAAAACAATAGCAACAAAAGCCAAAATTGACAAATGGGATCTAATTAAACTAAAGAGCTTCTGCACAGCAAAAGATACTATTATCAGAGTGAACAGGCAACCTACAAAATGGGAGAAAATTTTTACAATCTACTCATCTGACAAAGGGCTAATATCCAGAATCTACAAAGAACTTAAACAAATTTACAAGAATCAAACAACCCCATCAAAAAGTGGGTGAAGGATATGAATAGACACTTCTCAAAAGAAGACATTTATGTGGCCAACAAACATATGAAAAAAAGCTTATCATCATTAGAGAAATGCAAATCAAAACCACAATGAGATACCATCTCATGCCAGTTAGAATAGTGATCATTAAAAAGTCAGGAAACAACAGATGCTAGAGATGTGGAGAAACAATTTGTGTTTCTATATCATTTTTAGAGTATTTGAACTGTAATTCATTAAAAATTATGTTAAATTTGTATACAGTAAAATGTTTTCGGAGTTCTTAGAATATATTTGTCATATAGGAATCACACATAAATCAAGAGAGTTTAAAGAAAAGATATTTGTTTTAGGAGATAAAGAAACTCAGGCTCAGTAAGGTTCATGGTTTGCCCTCAAGCCATGTGGCCAGAAGTTACTAATGCTTAGGCTACATGCTAAGCTACTGCAAGAGAACTTTACTTAAAACAAAGCTCCACTTGTTCAAAATCTACTTGACTTCATCCTCTATACAGCAGAAAGGTGGAGTAACTTCCATTTAACAGCTGTGACCAGATGTTGCATATATCACATTTGCTTATCTACTCATCATGTTCTGTTGGCCAGATTTTAGTCACAGGCTTTCACCTACATTCAAGGATGACTGGGAAATGTAGTTTCTACCTGATCACTCATGTTCTACCAGTAAAGATTCTATTAAGGAGGAGAGTAGAATGGATATTGAAGACAATTAGCAGGCAATTCTAGGGTGCCTCCCTCTGACCATCCACATATCAATATATACCTGTATTGTACACATACAACATTCTCATTCCTTCCCAATGGAAAAGCATCTAGAGTTAAAACCAACAAAAAGTCTGTGTATCATGGTGAAACATGGTACTCCCCAGTGCAGGAAGTGACTACCTATTGTTCTGTGACTTTTAAACTAAAAGGCACATGCCCTCCACATGCTCAATCTACATATAATGGTGCAGTAGGAATAATATAACTAAAAATTCTAAAGAGGGAAGAAGGTAAAACACACATGTCATTAAATCCTGATGATTGTAAATTCTGAAGACATCATGCTGTGAAAGTTCTTTTGTTAGCCCAGCTGTTTGCTCTGGGTTTTGGAAATGATTCCTTTGTCCAACATTCTCTGTAATTCTGTCTTTATCCTCTTGTAAAATTTACTCTGTCGCCACAAATGAAAATGGAGTTGAAGAACACGTCCTAGCATTCTTATACTGCTTGCATAGACTTTGGGAAACAAAGATTAATTTAGAGGTTCTGTACCACAGGCTTTTGCTGGCCAGACTATGGGGAGCAAGGTTTCCTTTTCACCACTTTGCTTCCTGTCAGCTCCATGCAAAGAAACCAAAGCAAAAGAATCTTCTCTGGTTATAGATTTTATAACTTCAAACTTTCATTTATATACTAGTTCCTAGGCTCAGAATATTCCCCACCCATCTCAATTTAATGGCAGCTCCCTTGAGACCATCTGTAACATTAGCCGAATGAGAGGACAATATTAAACTGACCTCAAATGCTGGGTTGTTCCAATTTTTTGCTGAAGGAAATTTAATATGGCAATCTCTAGAAAGGCTCTCAGCCACCATGCTCTCTTCTGCTGTTTGGGCTTCAGATATATTTGGAATTTGGCTTTTTTAACTTTTTAAGGTTTCAAATTTCTGAACTCACAGGTTTTATATATATATATATAGTCTGTGAGTATACATTACATATATATATATGTAACGTAAGAGGTTTGCTTTGGTAACAATTTTCACATTGATTTGTTGTGTAAGAGATATTAAATTTCTTTTGTTAGGCTAATTTGACACTTCCACTTCCCCTTTTCTCTAGCAATGTATTCTTTGACAAGCAAATTACCCACAAAGCTGGCCAGCTAGAAGAGGAAGCAAAAATGAAACTTTCAACTAGTCTCCTCTCTCAAACCAAAATGGCCTATTTCTAATTCAGATAAAACCGTGACTTTGAAAGACCATTGCTGCAGGCTTCTTATTGACCCCTGACTCTGATTTTATGATTAAAACAAACAAATTTTATGATTAAAACAAAAACAAAAGCAAAAAACAGAAAAATAAAAAATCCCTGCAAGAAAATATCGTCTCTTCATATAACAAGATCAGTGCCTGTTGTGATTAATGGGACAGAGAGTGCTCCATTAGAAAGGATTTCTTCCCTTCCATCTCTGCTTCAGTCTGGCTATTGATTGACTAAGTCTCTTTCCTAGTAACTTACTAAAAAGAGAAAGAATCTGCTAAAAATACACAGACGTTTGAACTTTTTTTTTTCTAACCACGTACCCTAGAGCTTCAATTCTAATAAAGATGTGTTCTACCTCTAAAATTATCATAGTTAACTGTTTTATTAGATTTTGCCCCAATATAACAAGAACCACCAGCTTTTTAGCCTGCAATATAGATAGGTCCCTTGCCTCCCACCACCTGAAGGCAAAGCCAGTAACACATTTTGGAGTTTATTATGGCATTACTCCACTTTTAGATGCCAATTTTCAAATTAGGATATGAGCTACTTGTAAAAAAGATACAGCAAAATACCCAATTTCAATAGAAGGACTTTTTTTTTTTTTTTCTCGTTTTGCTGTTCAGAGGAACTTGATCCAGGGCAGATAGGTTGACCATGCCATTCTCAGTGAAAGATTCTGATACACGGATTCAAGTGAGCTGTTCCACTTAGATCTATTTTTTTTTTTCCACAGTAGCAGAAAACAGTACAAAACAAAACAAAAAACAAGGGACATGGAAAGTAAGTACTTTCCTATGGAAAGATGTGACTTCAATTGCAAAGTTCACTTCAGCTTACGTTATTTTGGCAAGAAGTTAGTCACATTGCCACACTTAACTACAAAAGAGAAAGAGAAATGTAGTTTGGCCAGGCAGCCTCCAGGTAGGAGGTTTTAGCATTGAGGAAGAAGGAAATGGCTACTGGAGGAAAATCAGAAGGTGCTGTATTCCTCTCCACTGTTCTTTTCACTAAATTGACCTTGAGAAATAGCCTGGCTTTTTGGAAATATAAATGATGAGAGAATCGAGTGCCAAGGTTGAATTTAAAAAAGTAGTTTCTGGGGGGTAGGGTGTGAGAAGATATTTATTTCCAAATTTTCCCTCAGGTCAAAACAGCTGAGAACCAAGATACTGAATTATAGATCTGGAAGAAATTTTCAGACTTCATCTTGCCTTTAGATCACATCTGAAACACCCTGGGAAAAATGTTAGCCCAATTTAGCCTTCTTAGATCTCTGAAGGACATCTCTAGCTTCTTTTTGCAATATTTTCTGCTATTTAATTTTAGAGAAGGGCCGTAAGATCCCATTCACCACTTCTACTGTATATGTCTCTACAGTATAGGGTAGTGGTGATAAAAATGTAAACGTGCAGTCTTCTGCTTGGGCTCAAATTCAAGGAATTCCAGCTCTGTCGTTTACTAACATGATAACCCTAGAGAAATACTTAATCTTTTCAAATTTCCACTTCTTAATTTATCAAATGGGGCTCATATTTGAACTCACTTGTGGGGGTGTTAAGAGGGTTAAAGAGTTGAAAAATGTGTAAAGCATTTGGAGCAGTGGCTGGTATTTTATCAATTCTCAATAAGTAACAACTATTATTATCTCCTTGTATCTTTCTCGGGTCAGGAGATGCTCCCAAAATAAATAATACTGAAACCTTTTTAAAAAACAGATAAATTGTTTAATTATGACTGAAATGGATCAGAGAACAAAAACCTACATTATTTTGTATTATTAAAAAGTACATTATAATAATATAAATTAATAGCATACGTATGACAAAGTGGTACATTACTTAAGAATGAAAGCCCAACAAATCTTTTCAAGTACCACCTTAATGGAAGATTTTGCATTAGACATAAAACTATACTAATTAAAAAATAACTGTCTTCTGTTTGTTAAAGCACTTTAACAGTCTCTAAAATTACATCTCAGCTCCAACTTTTGGTGTTCTTGTTCTTGCAAACTGTTACAAAATGAAAGTAATAGAACGAAATGTTCTTTTTATTCTGATTATAAAGATAACATATACCCATGCAGAAAAATCAAGAAATAGAGAAAAACATAAGAAAGAAAATAAAAGTTATCTGAAATTCTACCATTATCAAATGACATCTAGTTAACATTTGAGGATTATTTTTCTAGGTAATTCTGGAATTTAAAAGAAAATAAGTCCTTTCTGGTAATGACAAGCAATCCTTTCTACAATAACAATTTTTAAATCTGGACAAAATTATTAAAAATAATTATTGGAAGGTATTGGAAATTACCAAAGTCAAGTAAAAATCTAAGAATAATTTTCTCTTAAAGATGACTGTTGTATTGGATACGTACTGTGAATTTGAGATTTTTATTTTTTTTTTGGATGCTTCACAAACTATCCCACCTGCTCAAACGAGGTGGTGGAGAACTGCAGTCTTAGCAGCTGAAGGTGGCAGATGATAGAGAATAAGGCAACAGATTAGCTGGATATTTCAGAGGAATATCTTGTAAGCAAAATAGCCACAAAAGAGCTGTAATTTAAAAATCTAAATATAAAGTCTGCTTAAAATTTCAGTTGTCTCTAAACTACACACGAGTTTGGGAGAACACAGAAAGTCTGTTAAAAAGCAGGTGGAAACTAAAAGATCTACCTTTGAAAGGAAAACTAACTGCTGGTGTGACTTGAGAGTATGCTCATCTTTAACTGAGTGCATTTTCCAACCCATTTACAACTCTAAGGGCAAAAAGCAAATGCCTTACTGACTTGAGGTGTCAAAGGATAAAACTCAGGGCTAGAAACGACAGTGGGAAATTTACACTTAGTATATGGCCCAGCAAATCACCCAAAAGGCATGGGAACTTATGCATCTGCAAAGACTTGTAAATAAATTTTCACTGGAACATAATCATAAGAGCTCCAAGTGGAAAGCAACTTAAATGTCCAACAATAAGCAAAACAGAATTTGTATATCTTTTAAAAGCAGTGTCATTCAGAAATGAAAAGGTAAAATATAAATTTATAGAACATTGATGAAGTTCTACAACATTATGCTAAAGGAAAAAAGTCAAGCACAAAGACTGTATGCTGGATGATTCCATTTATTGAAATTCTAGAAAAGGAAAAACTACGCAACCAAAATGCGGATCAGTAGGAACCTGGGCCTAGGGTAGGAGAGGAGATCAACTTCAGGTGACATCGGACATTTTGGGGGCGATGGAAAGTTTCATAACTTGATGTGGTGGTGGTTTCAATAATTTCTACATTTGCCAAAACTCATTACACTGTACATTTAAAATGGATGTGTTTTATTGTAGGACAACGATTCCCCAATAAAAATGTTAAAACAAAAGTGCTCACACACCTTACATTTCATATCCCATCCCCCCAAATTGCTTCTAATATAATATATTGACCAAAATTCTTCCAGTGAAAATGACCCTTTGAAAAACAGAATGCATATTGAATTAACTTTTTATATGGTATAAAGAAGGGGCCAAATTTCAATTTTCTGCATATGGGTAACCAGTTATCCCAACACCATTAATTGACTAGGGAATCCTCTCCCCATTGTTTGTTTTTGTCAGGTTTGTTAGAGATCGGAGAGTTGTAGGTATGCGGCCTTATTTCTGGGTTCTCTATTCTATTTCATTGGTTTATATGACTATTCTTGTACCAGTGTCATGCTGTTTTGGATTAAAGACTTAAATGTAAAACCCAAAACTATAAAAACTCCAGAAGATAACCTAGGCAATACCATTCAGGACATAGGCACGAGCAAAGATTTCATGACAAAGACACCAAGGGCAATTGTAACAAAAGCAAAAATTGACAAATGGGATATAATTGAACTGTATGTTTTAAATGGGTGCATTTTATTGTATGACAATAATTCTCATTGATAAAGAGTTTCTGCACAGCAAAATAGACTATCAACAGGGTAAAGAGACAACCTACAGAATGAGAGAAAATTTTTGCAAACTGTGCATCTGACAAAGATTTAATATCCAGTATCTGCAAAAAACTTAAACAAATTTACAAGAAAAAAGCAAACAACCCCATTAAAAAGTGGGCAAAGTACACAAACAGACATTTCTTGAAAGATGACATACATGCTACCAACAATCATATGAAAGAAAGTTCAACATTATTTTTCACTAGAGAAATGCAAATCAAAATCACAATGAGATACCATCTCACGTCAGTCAGAATGGCTATTACTAAAAAGTCAAAAAATAGTGGATGCTGGTGAGGCTGGGGGTGGAACGGAACGCTTATACACTGTTAATGGGAGTGTATTTGTTCAACCATTGCAGAAGGCAGTGTGGTGATTCCTCAAAGGCCTAAAGACAGAAACACCATTCAACCCAGCAATCCCATTACTTTGTATATACCCAAAGGAATATAAATCATTCTGTCATAAAGACACACGCATGCATATGTTCATCACAACACTATTCACAATAGCAAAGACAGGGAATCAATGATAGACTGGATTCCAAGTCTAAATGCTCATCAATGATAGACTCGATAAAGAAAATGTGGTACAAGTACACCATGGAATACTATGTAGCCATAAACAAGAATGAGATCATGTCTTTTACAGGGACATGGATGAAGCTGGAGGCCATTATTCTTAGCAAACTAACGCAGGAACAGAAAATCAAATATGGCATGTTATCACTTATTAGTGGGAACTACATGATGTAAATACATGGACATATAGAGGGGAGCAACACACACTGGGGCCATGAGAGGGTGGAGATGGGAGAAAGGAGAGGATTAGGAAAAACAACTAATGGATACTAGGCTTAATACCTGGGTGGTGAAGTCATCTGTACAACAAACCCCTATGAAACACATTTACCTAGGTAACAAACCTGTACATCCTGCACATATATCTACTCTGGACTTAAAGAAAGAAAGAAGGAAGGAAGGAAGGAAGGAAGGAAGGAAGGAAGGAAGGAAGGAAGGAAGGAGGGAGGGAGGGAGGGAGGGAGGGAGGGAAGGAGGGAAGGAAGGAAGGAAGGAAGGAAGGAAGGAAAGAAAGAAAAAGAAAGAAAGAAAGAAAGAAAGAAAGAAAGAAAGAAAGAAAGAAAGAAAGAAAGAAAGAAAGAAAGAAAGAAAGAAAGAGAAAGAAAGAAAGAAAGGGAGAGAGAAAGAAAGAGAAAGAAAGAAGGAAGGAAGGAAGGAAAGAGAAAGAAAGAAGGAAGGAGGGAAGGAAGGAAGGAAGGAAGAAAGGAAGGAAGGAAAGAAGGAAGGAAGGAAGGAAGGAAGGAAGGAAGGAAGGAAGGAAGGAAGGGAGGGAAAGGAAGAGAAAGGAAGAGAAAGGAAGACAAAAGAAGAGAAAAGAGAAAAGAAAGAAAATAGAATGACCTTTCAGCTTCTCCCAAACCTGTGGTCATCCATGGATTTTTAACTGAGATAATCCCTGAAGAAAGACAATGAGGCTAAGAATAGTAGCTGAGACTGTTACCAGATTTTACAAAATAGTATATAAGTTCCATGATAAAATTTGTCCTTAAGATTATGGGGACAAAATAAACAGCATCTATAAATACACACAGACTATTTTATATTTTATTTTATTCTTATAATTTAACGATGTATGCCTATGCTTCATATAATGTATGTATGTATATATACATATGGATCACTGGATCACTCATATGTTGCTGGTGGGAATGTCAAATAGTACAGTCATTTTGGAAAACAGCTTGTTAGTATCTTATAAAATGAAGCATGAATGTATGCATATATATAAATACATATAAATATGCATAAATTGTTAAATGTATATACATATTTATATACATGTTTATATGTATGATTGACCCTTGAACAACACAGGGGTTGGGGCACCAACCACTTGTGAGGTGGAAGATTTTTATATAAATTTCCACTCCCCCAAAACTTTAGTAATAGCCTACTGTTGACCAGAAGCCTGAACAATAACAAAGTTGATTAACACATATTTTGTATATGCATTATATACTGTATTCTTGCAGTAAAGTAAAAAAAAAAATGAAGAAAATCGTAAGGAAGAGAAAATATTTCCTACTCATTCAATGGAAGTAGATCATCATAAGGTCTCCATCCTTGTTGTCTTCACCGTGAGTAGGCTGAGAAGGTGGAAGAAGAGGGGGGCTTGGTCTTGATGTCTCAGGAGTGGCAGAGGCAGAAGTAGAGAAGATGGAAGGGGAGGCATGAGAGGCAGACACACTCAGTGTAACTTATATTGAAAAAAAAATTGCATATAAGTGGACCTGTGCAGTTCAAACCTTGTGGGGAAAAGAAAGAGAGATCAGCCTATTATTGTATTTATATAGAAAGAAGTAGACATAAAATACTCCATTTTGTTCCGTATTTGAGATGCTGTTAATCTGTGACCCTACCCCCAACCTTGTCCTTGCAAGAGACATGTGCTGTGGTGACTCAAGGCTTAATGGATTTTGAGCTGTGCAGGATGTGCTTTGTTGAACAAGTGTCTGAAGGCAGCTTGCTGGTTAAAGATCATCACCATTCTCTTAATCTCAAGTAGCTAGGGACACGTACACGGCCAAAGTTCGCAGAGACCTCTGCCTAGGAAAGCTAGGTATTGTCAAAGGTTTCTCCCCATGTGATAGTCTGAAATAGGGCCTCGTGGGAAGAGAAGGACCTGATCGTCCCCCAGCCCGACACCTGTGAAGGGTCTGTGCTGAGGAGGACTAGTACAAGAGGAAAGAAGGCCTTTTGGCAGATGTTGACAGTTAAGATAGAAAAAAGCATCTGTCTCCTGCCCGTCCCTGGGCAATGGAACATCTCGGTGTGAGACCCGATTGTATGTTCTGTTTACTGAAATAGGAGAAAACGGCCTTACGGCAAAAGGTGGGACTTGCTGAAACAATGCTGCTAAGAGGTTTACGGAGATGTTTGCACATGGATATCAAGGCACAGCATTTTCCTTTGAACTTATTCATGTCACAGAGATCTTTATCTATATGTCTTACTGCTAATTTTCTCCCTACAATGATCCTATTGTCCTGCCACTCCCTTATCTTTAAGATGGTAAAGATAATTATCAATAAATACTAAGGGAACTCAGAGACTGGTGCTGGCGTGAGTCCTCTGTATGTTGAGCGCCGGTCCCCTGGGCCCACTTTTTCTTTCTCTATACTTTGTCTCTGTGTCTCATTTCTTTTCTCAAGTCTCTCGTTCCACCTAAGGAGAAACGCCCACAGGTGTGGAGGGGTAGGCCACCCCTTCAAAACCTGCCATTGTTCAAGGGTTGATTGTATATACAGTGTATATGGAAACAGAAGAAAATATTTGCAAACTACATATCTGACAAAAGACTGGTGTCTAGAATATATAAAGAACTCTCAAAACTCAACAGTAAAAAAGCAAACAATCCAATTAGAACATGGGAAAAAGACAGAAAGGAACATTTCACTGAAGAAGATATACATATACAAATATCTTTATCAATGTCAATATTCTGGTTGTGATATCATACTATAGTTTTGAGGATGTTATCACTGGAAAATTGGGTAAAGGGTATACAGGATCTCTCTGTCCTTACAACTAAATATGTATCTACAATTACCTCTAAATAAAATGTTTAATTTTAAAAAGTTTATGCCTTACGGTAGCGTACAAAATGTCATTCTGAGCATTTATATTTATATGTTTATAATATTGTACTAATATATTTTGTATATAGTCATTTTTAATACAATTTCAAAAGAATCTACTAAAAAGAAATATGAGAAATACAAGAAATGTAAGGGAAAAATTCAACCGAATACATTATGGTGGGGCTAATTCTGAATTCTCTAATCTATTACATACCTCCCTTTGGCAATATCACAGAGTCTTGATTACTGTTACTGTACAGTAAGTCTTTAAATGAGATGTTATGAGTCTTCCAACTTTATTTTTCCAATTATTCACACTATTTTTGGCTTTGTTCTTTTTCCTTTTAAATAAATTTGAGGATCAGCTTGTCTAGATCTATTGTTAAAAGCCCTGCTGGAAATTTGGCAGGGATCATGTTAAAACCATAGATTAATTTGGAGAGAATTAGCATCTTTTTTACATGGATATGTCTAAATCATGAACATGGTATGTCTCTTTTTATTTTGGTGTTCATTAATGGTATACTTTAATTTGTCAGCATTGTATACTCTTCAGTGCAGATCCTGTATATATAAGGGTTTCATATTTTGGAGCTATTTTAAATGATAGTATTTTTTAAATTTCAGGTTCCAATTGTTCATTGGGAAAATTGGAAATATGATTTATTTTTATGTGTTGACCTTCTATGCAGTGATTTTACTAAATTTATTTATTAATTCTAGCTTCTTGGGATACATTTCTTGGGATCTCCTATATAGATAATCATGTAATTTGCAAGTAGAAGTAATTTTTATTTGGTCTTTTTCCAATCTGTATGCCTTTTATTTCTTTTACAAATTATTATTTTGGCTAGGATTTCTAGTATGATGTTAAATTAAAGTGGTGTGTGTGTGTATATCCTTACCTTGACCCCAAGCTTCAGAGGAAGGCATTTATTCTTTCACTTTTAAGTATGATATTATCTTTATTGGTATTATCTGTATTATTTCCAGAAGCCTGTCATCGGCAGAATTATATCACCCCCCACCTAAGATATTACACTATAATCCTCAGAACCTGTGAATATGATGTGCTATCATGTACATAAATATGTTATATTTAATATGGCAAAACAGATTTTACAGAGGCAACAGGTTGCTAATTCAATTGACTTTAAAACGTTTCCTTGAGTTATCTGAGTAGTCATTTCTATTTGATTATTAGATTTTCCATCTTCCTGCTTATAGTGTTCATCTGTTCTTGCACGCTGCCTACTTCATCTATTAGAGACTTTAATATGTTAACAATAATTGTTTTAAATTCTTGAACTGATAATTTCAACATCCCTGCTATATATGAGTCAGGATCTGACGCTTGCTCTGTCTCTTCAAACTACAGCTTTTGTCGCTTAGTATGCCTTGTAATTTTTTCTTGATAGCTAAACATGATGTACTGGATAAAAATAACTGAAGTAAATAGGTCTTTAGTAATGTGGTGGTAAGGTGTGGGGAGGGAAGGCATTCTCTAGTCTTTTGATTAGATCTGTCTTTTAGTAAACTCGTTGACTCTGGACTGTGAACTTCGCAAGTGCTCTTTTGTCACCCTTGCCCCCAATATCATTGAGAATGGATGGCTTGAGTGTGTATTTTCCTTTTCCCACTGGAAAGGAAGAAAGGCCTGAAGTTGGGTACTTCTCTTCTCCCGGATGAAAGGCTAGAGTGAGCTACAGTTGGCAATTTCCCTTCCTCCAGGTTGGTTATATTCTAAAAATTGATTTCAATTTAGACTCTGGTAAAACGTTCTTTTTAGGGCAAGCCCTGTTAAAAAGAGAATACTTTGGAGCATATTAAAACGGTTACTTTTTGTCTCCTCATGCTGGAAAGCATGAGAAAATTTTCTGCAATATTCACTGATATAAGGACTTGATCAAACTCCCAGAGGTAAAGCTTACGAAAGTGTGGGGGCCTCCTACGACTGGACATCCCTGGCCTTTTTAACTCTCAGACTTGTCCACACTGAGATGCCAGCAATTTATCAGTTACAGGTTATGTTTTTCCTACCTGTTACTGGTTTCTGTGGAGGTGTCCATTCATGAGAATCACCTCAGCTAAGTTGTGTTCCTCTCCAGTTTTGGGGCCATTGGTTTGCTCTGTGACTCTACTTCTCTGAGAGATCTAAGATAAGTTGTTGATTTTTTAGTTTGTTCTTTTTAGTTGTTATTAGGATGGAGTGACAATGTCCAAGCCCTTTACATGCCAGCCCGGAAACCAAAAGTCTACAAATTTATTTGTATTTATTTATTTGAGATGGAGTCTTGCTTTGTCATCCAGGCTGGAGTGCAGTGGCACAATCTTGGCTCACTGTAACCTCTTGTCTCCTGGGTTCAAGTCATTCTCCCGTCTCAGCCTCCCGAGTAGCAGGGACTACAGGCGTGCGCCACCACGCCTGGCTAATTTTTGCATTTTTATTGGAGTCGGGGTTTCACCACATTGGCCAGGCTGGTCTCAAACTCCTGACCTCAGGCAATCTGTCTGCCTCAGCCTCTCAAAGTGCTAGGATTACAGGCATGAGTCACCACGCCCGGCCCAACAAATTTATTTTTAAAGAGTTTTCACTGGTTCTAAAATTCTAAGTTGACAGTCTTCTTCTCCCCACCTCTCAGCCCTTAAAGATATCATTAATTTCTCTTCTGGCTTGCACAGTTTCTGAGAAGTCTGCAGCCATTCTTATTTTTGCTTCTCTGTAAATAATGTGTCTGTTTTTCTCTGGCTGCCCTAAGGACTTTTTCTTGAACACTGGTTTTTGCTATTTTGATTATGATGTGCCTTCATTGTGTGTGTGGGGGGGGGAGGGTCTTTATCACACATTTGTTTTGTTGAGCTTGTTAGATCTCTGGATTTTTAAATTTCCTCAAATTTGAAAAAAATGTTCAGCCTACATGTCTCTAAATTTTTGTGTCTCCCTACTCTTCCTTTTTGTTTGGGATTTCCGTTAATGTTATGTTAGACTTTTTTTTAATTTTAATTTTAATTTTTTAAGTTCCAGGGTATATGTGTAGGATGTGCAGATCTGCTACATAGGTAGATATGTGCCATGGTGATTTGCTGCACCTGTCAACCACTCACCTAGGTATTAAGCCATGCATGCATTAGCTATTTTTCTAATGCTCTCCCTCCCCTACCCCACCCCCCAAACAGGCCCCAGCGTGTGTTGTTCCCCTCCCTGTGTCCATGTCGTTCTCATTGTTCAGCTTTCACTTACAAGTGAGAACATGTGGTGTTTGCTTTTCTATTCCTGTGTTAGTTGCTGAGGGTAATGGCTCCAGCTCCATCCATGTCACTGAAAAGGACATGATCTTTTTCCTTTTTATGGATGCAAAGTATTCCATGGTGTATATGTACCATATTTTCTTTGTCCCGATGTTAGACTGTTTTTTAGGTACAGCAGAAGAGCAAAAGGACCTTTGATATTACATTTAATATTTTTTATAAGTTTGCTAATCCCATTCATGAGAGCTTTGCTCTCATGACTTAGTTACCCCCAAGGCCTCACTTCTCAATACCATCACCCTGGAACTTAGGTTCCAATGTAGGAATTTTGGAGGGGCACATACATTCAAACCACAATGAAGCCCTAATCCATATTGTGACTGCATTTGGAGACTTTAGGAGGTAATTAAGGTTAAATGAGATCACAGGGTGGAGTTCTCATCTGATGGAATCAGTGGCCTTATAAGAAGAGACAAAGAAAGACAGTGATTTCTCTTGGCTTGAGCATGCACCTAGGAAAGGCCATCTGAGTGCATAGCCAGAAGGCAAACATCTGCAAGTCAGAAAAACAGTCCTCACCAGACCTAGTCATACTACCACCTGATCTTGGAATTCCACCATCTAGAAAGGCAAGAAATACATTTCTGTTGTGTAAGCCACTCAGGCTATGACATTTTCTTACAGCAGCCTAAGCAGGCTATTACAGGTTATACCATTGATATCTTGAGCAAGCCTTATTTACTCAATAGACATTGAAAAAAATGTACAACATTCTGATATAAAACCTTTAGAAATTATTTCGTGAATAAAACAGTTATAAGGTAATTTCATTAAGATAGTATATTAGGCCGGGCGCAGTGGCTCAAGCCTGTAATCCCAGCACTTTGGGAGGCCGAGACGGGCGGATCACGAGGTCGGGAGATCGAGACCATCCTGGCTAACACGGTGAAACCCCGTCTCTACTAAAAAAATACAAAAAACTAGCCGGGCGAGGTGGCGGGCGCCTGTAGTCCCAGCTACTCGGGAGGCTGAGGCAGGAGAATGGTGTAAACCCAGGAGGCGGAGCTTGCAGTGAGCCGAGATCTGGCCACTGCACTCCAGGCTAGGCGACAGAGCGAGACTCTGTCTCAAAAAAAAAAAAAAAAAAAAAAAAAAATTAATAGTTATAGCAGATAAACTGGGAAGGTTGAGGTCTGACCAGCACCCATCGACATCTGTGGTCTTTCTCAATATATATATCACCCTGCTTAGGAAGCTGTTTGTATTACTTGGCTTGATGACTATCTTCCAATTTAAAGAGAGGTACATATAACCTTGGATAGCTAGGTGGAATGTTTGGCAGTGGAAATGTATGTATAATTATTTACTTGCCACTGCCAACTCACCTCTGAGTTGAAATGAGCAGATACAAAAACAAAACCAGTGAATGTAATAGAGAGTCCGTTTAGGACACAAAGAGCAAGAATTGGAATCTTTATAAATGTTTGAAATAGTCTATCCTGGTAATATGTTTGAGAACTCTTCCCTCCTGTTTCTTTCTTTCTTTTTTTTTTCTTTTTTTTTTTTTAAGAGAGTCTTGCTCTGTGGCCCAGGGTGGAGTGCAGTGGTGCCGTCTCGGCTCACTGCAAGCTCCCCATCCCGGGTTCACGCCATTCTCCTGCCTCAGCCTCCCGAGTAGCTGGGACTACAGGCACCCGCCACAACGCCCGGCTAATTTTTTTGGTATTTTTAATAGAGATGGGGTTTCACCACATTAGCCAGGATGGTTTCAATCTCCCGACTTCGTGATCCGCCCGCCTCGGCCTCTCAAAGTGCTGGGATTACAGGGGTGAGCCACCGCACCCACCCAGCTCCTGTTTCTTAATTGGTAATATAATTTTCTTTCTCTCTCTCTTTTTAAAGTAATTATATATTTTTGAGCATATCCTATTTGCAATGTCCAGATATTGGCAGTATTTTAAATATGCCTACAAAGATGTAGCAGGTACAGTTATTGTCTTTAAAGAACTTAAGTCTTGCAAAGAAAGATAATACAAGCATACTAATACCAATAAAGCAAGTCTCTTAAGAGTAGAACAAAGCAAGTGCTAAAGGAACTTCACTCCTTCTAGGTCTAGGGCCCCAGGGGTGTAATTCAGCTAATCAAGAGGCCATAAATTCTAACTTTGTTCCACTCTACATTTCTCAGATGACAGGGCTAGAAGTCTACTCCCATTGAGATCTATGGCTTTTGCTACACGAACAAAAAAAAAAAAAAAAAAAAATGACTTATTCTCTGACAACATGGACTCCTATTTGGCTTGGTTAACTTGCTCTCACTTCCCTTAGGAGGATAATTGAAGTGAAGGAAGTTGCATGTAGCGAGCCAGAGGTTTGTAACTAGGAAATTCTTAGATTTAGGGGCATATGTAGCCTTTCATGTACAAAGTTCTCATTTTAACCTACCTCAGGCTACCCGGCTTTACTGATTTATAGTTAATTAGGATTGAGATTTTCGTTGAAAATTCAAATACTTATATGCTTTTTTGTATGCATTTCAGATCATGTTGGCTGAAGCAAATAATTGTAACATCACTCAAGAAATGAATGAATACCACAGGGAAGAGCTTCAACCACCACTGCCCCTGACAACCTGTAAGTAAATCCTGCTGTGTTCCCTGTTCACAGAAATATCTTTCTGACATCACTTGTGATAGCTGAAAGATTTCTTTCCTATCAGCTAACAAAATCCCAATACCATTTACTCACTTTGAAACCATGTCTCAAAACTCCTTAAGAAAGTTTCTGTTGTTTGCTGTTAGACTTTTACTCTAGTCAGACCATATAGAAGCTTAGTTATTATATATGTGTCCAAGTCCCATTATGATAAATGAACAGCAATTGGGAAGAAGGTTGAGAGAGGAAATCCATATTAATTATGGCAAAGAAGGCAGAATATATTGTTCTGAGAATGATTCAATGACATTATACCATTGTGCATTCAAGGCATTTGATAAATACAGAATTCTAGCAAAGAAAGACAGTCTTCATTCTTACTTTTAAAAAGGAAAAGCCTAAAAGATCTAGATGCATCTTTTAAATACATCATTGAATAACTGTTAATGAGATAAGACTTTCTTCATTACTAATGGTCAAGAAAACAAAATAGGATCAAGTCCAAACTACCTACAACTGATTTAATTTGTCTGTAAGCTGTTCCTATATAGAAAAGAAACAGCTCTTGAAAAATAGCTAACTGGTCAGGTCCAGGGATGCCTTTTATAAGCTATTGAATCCTTTCTGTCTCTTACTTAACACTTTGCTGCTTATACACTGCTAATGAAAATATTTTACATATTTGGATGCCTGGAGTGAAAATATTTCTGTTGTAGTTGAACTTAAGAAACTATATGAATTCACTTGTTATTTCAGTCATCAAATTAGAATCTTATGGCAAGGAAATGTTTTACCTGTAGATTTATAATTAACACAAGATTCCTTAAGAAAAGATATAGCTTCAAAAGTATCTGAAAGATGGGTAAGCTAGATATTTTGCCTTTCAGAAGCTGAAATTAATGAGACCCCATAGAAAAACAGGAATTTTCTGATTTCCAAACTGATCTCCTGCCTTCTTTTGATGCTCACTTATATGTAAGATTATTTGCATGCTACAATAAACTGTAAAATAGTGACCAATTGAGAAATAACAATACAATGTGATGGTCATATATTACTACGTTATATAAACAGTGTTAAACATGTTAACTTTGTTCCATTTTCTGAAAAAAAAATAATCTAAATGTGTTCTTCTATTCACTTAATTCTTGATTCCTCAGTGAGAAGCAGCTTCTACAGCCTTAGCAAAATGAGTACCTAAATATAACTGAACATTAGCTTAATATAGAGAATTTTCCACCTGAGGAGATACCTTTTACTCACTAACTTGACACTTCACCTCTTAAGATTTATAGTTCTTAACTAAAACTGGAAGTAATTGTTTTGTTAACTGTAAGAGAAAAATCTTGATTCTGTTTGAGAAGTGAAAATGTCCTCATTGTTCATAGTTTTTGACTAAAAAAGAAATCTGAGGACTAAGGATCTATGATTGGTTCAGCCTCCCCTAACTGGTGGCAATTAAATTGTATGAGTGCATGTTACCTTTAGCCAGTCAGAACACCCACCCCTCAAACACAACATATATACCGCACACATTATCTTTCTCTTTTCAATAAAAAGTGTATGTCCTGTGATCAGTAATTTCTGAGAATTACGTTGTGCCTCTATGAGTAGTAGGTTTAAAACAGAGAAGATGATGACACAATAGAGCACACTATTTTGTGACTTTCTAAACCTGGAATTAAGCCTGACATGGAAATAGGCTATTTGTTATTGTTTTCCAAACCCCATTGTTAGTCCGCATTCTTATTGGTGTATTTTGGCAGAGCTCTGAGTGATATGCTGCAGCCTTCTTTTCTCTAGGATACCAAGAGAACAGTTCTGTAATTTGCCTTCCGTTTTGAAAATTAGCAGAAATGTCCATTTGGTCATTACATTTGAATCCTGAGAATTAGATTCTCTCCAACGTCACTATGCACGATGAGGCTCTAGATGTTGTTTCAGCAGCTAAAACCAGTTCATGACTCAGGAACCAGCATAACATCTCAAGACCCTAAGTGGCCCTCTCCAAGATGGTTGCTGTTGCCACGCTCCTGGATTTTGTAGTGACTGACATAACTCCTCTATGGCTTTGTTTGAGACTATTTCTGTAGAATACATCCAGTGATTTCAAATTTTGTTACAACAAACTTTTGGGATATCTACAATACAGAGTATAGAGACACCCGAAGCAAGTCAAGGGTTTATTCTAAGGGGAGAGAGATTATGATTTATATTTTTTCTTAAAAGCATTAGTATATGTTTGTCAGGGAATAAGCAATACAAGCTTATGTAAAAGGATAATGATTTTAGGTGGTGGGTACTATAATTTTTTTTTTTTTTTTTTTTTTTGAGACAGAGTCTCGCTCTGTCGCCCAGGCTGGAGTGCAGTGGCACAATCTCGGATCTCAGCTCACCTCCTGGGTTCACACCATTCTCCTGCCTCAGCTTCCGAGTAGCTGGGACAACAGGCTCTGGACAGCATGCCTGGCTAATTTTTTGTATTTTTAGTAGAGACGGGGTTTCACCATGTTAGCCAGGATGGTCTCCATCTCCTGACCTCATGATCCACCCGCCTCAGCCTCCCAAAGTGCTGGGATTACAGGTTTAAGCCACCGTGCCCAGCCTATAAAATATTTTTTATTTGTTAATAGTCCAGTTAGGTTTCTTTTTTCCTATTTGAACTCTTTAGTTCATTTCTGTTCTTTCTTTTCTATTATTTTCTTTCTTTAACTCATGGCATATTTTTAACACAAGGCTTGTACTTCTGCCCCGATCATGAGATTTATTTCTGTCATTTACTTGATATGTGCTTAGGAATGTAGACTGAGGTCATAGAATGAATACAGTATTTAGAGTCAGATTACCAATTATTTCATTAACTGTCCTCAAGAACCAGGGAAGGTCACTTTATTCCTCTCCAAGCTCTATTGCCTCATCCAAAAAATAAGGATGCTAGAAAGAATGGATTATCCCTAAGATCTTCTCCTGTGCTAAAGCCCTTCAAAGTTATTAACCCAAGTGCTGATATTCTATATGGATTGGCTTCAGTCTTGAGGAATATCAAGAATTGGACAACACATAACTTTTCTATTTACTGGAAAATAAATGAGATCTCATCATTGGTATTGACCTCTCCACTGAGAGCTTTGATCTATATTAGTAATCATATGCCGTGAGATTAAATGCTGTTTAAAAGCTCATGGTAAATGTAGTTGACAGTGTTATTTAAAATCTCTCGGTAAATGTAGTACCACAGGCTTTGGTATCAGAAAGGTATGGGCTTGAATTCTGAACTACACAGTTATTAGCACTGAGGTTATTCAACAATTTGAGCTTTTTCTGCAGATTAGGAGTAATTCCTACTGCACAGTCATTTTAGTGGGTATTACAAAAATGTGCCTAAAGCATCTAGCGCAGCGCCTGTCATAAAACGTATATTTAAGATGAGAATTATTTGTTGTTATTGGTATTACTAATGAAAATTGTATTTATTCTTAAAAATATAATTTGAAAAGAAAATATAGAGTATGAATATAAGAGTGTGGGTGATAGGGAATGAGTGCTTTCAATAGATACTACAATTGTAGAATATGAAAAATCTTATCTACTATAAAATGTTCTTTAAATTAAGATGGAAAATGCCATGTTAACATTCCCCCCACCATCCTCCATGGCAGAAATCATTAAAACTAATCATCCAAATGAGCTTGGACATGGCCCTAGAACCGTCCTAATCTTAGTGCCTGTTGGAAGCACTCAAGATAAAACCTAATTTACCATCTCTGGCCTAGATCTAGGCTTAACCTAGATTCTAAAGATAAAAAATCAAAAAGGCAAGAAACTCTGAATGAGGAATGAGGATGTGCATGTACTGGGGGTAAAACGTAAATTACGTCACAGTTACTATAATTGCCTGCCTTACCTTATTTTGAATTTCTAGAGTTTTTTCATTAGCAAATAGCTCAAAATCAGTTGCAAAATTGTGTTTAAAATAACATTGCAAATCAGACTATAGGGCATTCTTGGACATATTCATTAATCAAACTAATTTATTGATAATCTATTTTGTATGAGTCACTGTGATTTTATAAATGTAATGATACCTTCAACACAGTTCTTGAAAGTAACTTTTTTTGGAATTTGGAACATCATTTTGTATAGAGGAAGAAAAGGGATGAGTAACTTCAGAAATTCTGACTCTATGTAGAAATATTTCCTGGAGAACTACAAAATAAACATGGACAACATTGCAGATATTTTATGGCTGCATGGCAAATCCAAAACACATTTCTTCTTCTTACTCGTATTTGAACAGCCTTGCAGCAATACTGACAATTGAGACTAGTGTAGAATGTTCAGTTGAAGGCTGCTTCAGAAAGCTAAAGCACTACTAGAATAAAAAAGAGTCATAATTGAATGAAATGAGGGGTAATTTAAGGTATCATAGTTAGTAAGAAAAAAAACTGAATTCGGTTTAACCTGTCTACCCTCTTTTTTGAAACAAAAATTACATCTTCTAAAACATTATTAATTTATCACCCTTGTTAATAAAGTTTCAATTTGCAGAGAATTTTATACCTTCCTAATACATGTGGTATAAGTGAGTGAATAGCATATTTGGTATTTTGAAATATCTCTTAGTGGATTTAAAATAGATTATATTACAATTGATTAGATATAATTATCTAAAAAGACACTTGCCATTGTTTTATATAATTGCAAGTAGAAATTTACCAAATTTGAAATTGTTTTAATAGTTGAAAAGTGATTATAGTATACTCTCTTTTCCAAAACTAATTGGAGATTAAATACACAGCAAATCAAATACTGATTTTTTGACAGTACATTTGATAAGGATATTTTTAATGAAAGTATTTTAGAGCAGTGATCATAGGCCTGTCAGATTTTGATGGCAGTTGTAAAGTGATTGAGGCTGGTCAGGTGATAGAAAACGTGTGAATACGCTTCCTCCATTTTGCTACAGTTAGGTCAGAATTAGTTATAGTAATGAAAGTCCTGGATTGTAATTTCAAATGTAATGGATGATGTGTGAAAGAAAGGAAAATGCTGCTGCTGCTTCTTTTAAATAATTTTTTTAAATGGAGCATCTAGTACATGCTAGAACTATTCATTATTGTGTAATTTAACTTTTTCAATAGTTTTCTATGGTTAGTTCCACTGTCTGTATTTGATAGCTATGGAAATTGAAACAGAAAAATTTAGAAACATATCTAAGTTACAGACCGTACGTTCATAGTAGTCTTCTGGTTCACCATGTTCTGAACAGTCTGACTGCCACTTTCAACTTCCTAAAGACATGAAGTCCTCTCTCATGGGCTTTATAGTTTCCTCTGCGTGGCATACCCTTCTCTTGGATAGTACTAAAACTGGTTCATTCCTGTCTTTCAGGTGTCACCTCAACACTCATCTCCTTAAATAGGCCTCCCTTGACTATGATATTTGTTCTTTGTTTTGGCAGGGGAGGTTTGAGACAGTGTCTCACTTAGTTACCCAGACGGGAATGCAGTGGTGCAATCATGGCTCACTGCAATCTCGACCTCCCAAGCTCACACCATCCTCCTACCTCAGCCTCCTGAGTAGCTGAGACTATAGGTGTACCCAACTGTGCCTGGCTATTTTTTGTATTTTTTGTAGAAACATGGTATCTCACTATTTTGCCCAGGCTGGTCTCGAACTCCTAGCCTCAAGAAATCCTCAAAAAACCTCAGCCTCCAAAAGTGCGGGGATTATAGGTGTGAGCCACTGCACCCAGCAGACTATGCTATTTGAATGAGCTCACCAGCCAACTTCATTCCTTCACAATAGCACTTTGAATACTGCCTTCAGAGCTATATCTTAATCTTTATGGGCTGAATTGTGTCCCCCCCTCCCCAAATTCATTTGTTGAAGTCCTAACCCACCATACTTCTGTATTAGTCTGCTTTCATACTGCTGATAAAGACATACCTGAGACTGGGCAATTTACAAAAGAAAGAGGTTTAATGTACTTACAGTTCCACGTGACTGGAGAGGCCTCACAATCATGGCAGAAGGTGAAAGGCATGTCTCACATGACAATAAACAAGCAAAGAGAGCTTGTGCAGAGAAGCTCCCCTTTTTAAAACCACCAGATCTTGTGAGACTTATTGGCTATCATGAGAATAGAATGGGAAAGACCCGCCTCCATGATTCAGTTACGTCCTACAGCCCCACTCCCCCAACAATATATGGGAATTCAAGATGAGATTTGGGTGGGGACACAGCCAAACCATGTCAACTTCCAAATGTGGATGTATTTGCAGATAGAGTTTTTAAAGAGGTAATTAAGGTAAAATGAGGTTGTATGAGGAGGTCTTAATCCAGTGTTAATAATGAAGAGATAAGGACACAGACACACACAGAGTAAAGACCATGTGAAGACAAGAAGAGAAGGTGGCGATCTATAAGCCAAGGAGAGATGCCCTCTGAAGAAACCAACTCTACTGATATCTTGATCTTGAGCTTCTAGCCTCCAGAACTGTGATGAAATAAAGTTCCTTTGTTTAAGCCACCCAGGCTATGCTATTTTGTTGTATCAGCCCTAGCAAACTAATACACTGTTGTTTTCTTCGACTTATTTTTCTTTGCCCCACTTCTAGAAAATTGAATCCTAGATGCAAAAAGACTGTCTTATTGTCTTGTTTCCAATAATTTTCCCAGTGCCTGACAAATTGGCTGGCATTTACTGAGTTCTCAATAAATTATCTCTGGATAAAAGAATGACAGATTGCAAAGCTAGAATGGACCTCCATATTTGCCTAAATCTAAATCTGATTCTCTTCCTCTATTTAACATATGCCTTCTGTAAACAGGCTACACCAAAGGGCTCTTATAATAAAAAGAAAAGCAGGTTCTGACTTCCAGTTATCCACATAGAAGCATTTTAGTAAAATAATTCAGGATTTGAAATGTGGACACTGTATCCCAATACCTGGGAAACAAGAGGAGCTACAGACTCCTCGCTTGTGTAGTCTACATGGAGAAGGACAGAATTTACACTCCACAGCGTCAGTGTTAAAGCATCTCATGAAATAATCTGGGACAGTTGATATGCTCCTGAACATAGTTAATATGATACTAATAACTCAGGGATCACTGAAATGACGAAGGGCATCTGTGTATCCAGTTATGAGGAACTGGAAAAGACAGAGGAGGGAAATGAGACAGGGTCTGAAATAGGTAGCTCAGACATCATTTCACCCAGCAAATTATCCATAACCTCCTATGTTATTTGCTTCTAGAGTAGCCTGTGTATATTTTTTATTATTCTGTCCGCCACATTGTAGTGACATTACATGTTTATACACATTTCTACCACCAGAGCTGTATTGTTCAGTTATCATGTCTTATTTATTTTTGTATCTCCAGCACTTACTATAGAGCCTATCATATAGTTGGTCTTAAATAAGTATTCAATATAATCTGAAATTGATATGAAGAATATCCAGTATACTTATATCATATAAAGCAGCCAAAAAGTACATGTATCATTATTTACTTTGTTCTTGTTTCTTACATTCCATCTTGTTATTAATAGAGGGCCACTAATTATAAATTCTTTTACAGATATAGATATTATTGAAACTTGAGTTGACCATTGAACAATGTGAAGGTTAAGGATGGCAATCCTTGCACAGATGAACACATGAGTATAACTTTGGCTCCCCCAAAACTTAACTATTAATAGCCTACCATTGAAAAGAAGCCTTATCAATAGCATAAACAGTCAATTAACACATATTTCATGTATTATATACTATATTCTTACAATAAAGTAAACCAAATACAAGAAAATGTTATAAAGAAAATCATAAAGAAGAGAAAATATATTTACTATTAATTAAGTGGAAGTGGAGCATCATAGAGATCTTCATTCTCTCTATACATTAAGTAGACAGAGGAGGAGGAGGAGGAGGAAGAGGAGGAGTTGATCTTTTTGTCTCAGAGGTGGCAGAATCAGAAGAAAATCCATGTATAAGCAGATCTGTACAGTTCAAACTTGTGTTGTTCAGGGTCAGCTCTATATATCTCTGATGCTAGTCCTTTTCCCATTCAATGATCACCTGACTTCCTCATCCATGATTAAAAACACATTTATTCTGAATTTTTTCTATTACTTCCTTCAAAGGCAATATTAGATTATAGACAAGTGTCTCAGATAAGTACCTCAGTCCCTCAGAGGTTGGCTAAGAGTTCAGCCTCACACAAATAACCTAAATGTCATAACTCAGTCTGGTATCATGACCTTGCCATTCACTCTAGTTCAGCCTGTCATTTAGAGTCTCTCTCTTTTTAATTCAATAAGGTTTAGAAAACAAATGCTGGGGGCTATAATAGCCAAGTCTACTGAGGGAGGCTAGGCAAGGAGTAGGTCAGAATACAGAAATTCCAAAGAGCCTAGGGTAGTCCACTGGGACTTATCTAGACATCCTCCTGCTCAGGGAGGGTATGAACTGTTATATTAGGAAAACCTCTGAAAGTTTCTGTCTTTCCTGAATCTGGGTGAGTCAAAATATGTAACATTCAGGAAATAATGTGTTGGTATAAGAAATATCTTTTTTTTTTTTAAGTGGTAGATATCCAATTATTTGAATTACAACTGACTTTGTTCTCTCAATATTATTTTTACAAAGAAGTGAAGAAAAAGTAGAACTTGAGTGAACTTAAATCATAATGCGATAAAATAAATTATGTGAGGCAAGTTGTTTATGCTGAATTAAGCCTCAGGACAACTGAACCTTAAGCCTTATCACACACTGAGATGTAACATAGAGAAGACACTTGGAGAGGCTGCTCTTGACCCATAGGGTCTCCTAGCCATTATCTAACTCATTAACTAGTCTTATTGCTTTATTAGCACCAACAAATACTTGAATTTTTATTTTTTTTACCTGTTTATTGTCTTTCTTCACACATCCTCTGAAAGAGTAGAGGTTTTATCTTTTGTTTCCTGCGGAAGAGCACCTAGGACACTTCCCGAAAAATAGTTAGGGCTTAAATGGTCACAGTATCTACCATGTAGTAGGTACTCAAAAAAAGTTTGCTGAATAAAGAGATGATCAACTCACAACCTCTTTCTTAATATGTGTTTTAAAAAACCCATGTAAACTCTGATAATATGTTTGCTGTCTAGGTTTATCATTTTTTAGTTGAGAAATAAAAATTGTATGTATTTACTGTGTGCAATGTGATGTTTTGAAATAAATACATTGTGGGATGGACAAGTCAAGCTAATTATCATATGCCTTATTTTACACACTTATATTTTTGTGATGAGAACACTAAAAATATACCTTTAGCAGTTTTCAAACATATAGTACATTGTTATTAACCATAGACACCATGTTGTACAATAAAATGCTTGAACTAATGTCTCCTTTCTAACTGCAATTTTCTACTCTTTGACCAAAATATTCTAATCCCACTTCTCTTTCCAGCTTCTGATAGCCCCCATTTCTACTATTTTATGATTTTGCCTTTATAAGATTCCACATATGTGAGATCATGTGGTGTTTGTCCTTTTGTGCCTGGCTTATTTCACTTAACATAATATCCTCCAGGATTGTCCCGGCTGTCACAAATGACAGGGTTTTCTTCTTGTTAAAGAGTGAATAATATTACATTGTGTATATATTAAGCTATTCCTATCAAAATAACAATATAACTTTTCACAGAAATAGAAAAACTATTCTTAAATCCACATAGAACCAAAAAAGAGCTCAAATAACCAAAGCAATCCTAAGCAAAGGAACATAGCCAGCAGCATCACATTACCTGACTTCAAACTGTGCTATAAGGCTACGGTGACCAACATATCACAGTACTGGTGTGAAAACAGACACAGAGACCAATGAAACAGAATGGAAAACCTAGAAATAAAGCCCCACACCTACAGTAATCTGATCTTCAACAAGGCCAACAAAAATAAGTAATGAGGAAAGGACACCCTATTCAATAAATGGTGCTGGGGTAACTGGCTACCCATTATGCAGAAGAATAAAACTGGACCCCCACCTTTCACCATAACCAAAAATTAACTCACAATGGATTAAAGATTTAAATGTGAGACCTCAGAATATAAGAATTTCAGAAGAAAATCTAGGAAATTCCATTCTAGACATTGACCTTGGGAAAGAATTTATAACTAAGTCCTCAAAGGCAATTACAACAAAAGCAAAAATTGATAAGTAGGACATAATTAAACTAAGGAGCTTCTCTACAGCCAAAAAACCTATCAACAAAGTAAAGAGACAACCTACAGAATGGGAGAAAATATTCACAAACTATGCATCCAACAAAGGTCTAATATCCAGAATCTATAAGGAACTTAATAAGCAAAAAGTAAATAACCTCATTAAAAAGCAAACAAAAAACATGATCAGACACTTCTCAAAAGAAGACGTACAAGTGCCAACTAACATATGAAGAACTACTCAGCATCACTGATCGTAAGAGAAATGCAAATCAAGACCACAATGCGATACACCTCACACCAGTCAGCTATTATTAAAAAATCAAAAAACAACAGATGCTGGTGAGACTGCAGAGAAAAGGGAACTGCTTATACATTGTTGGTGAAAATTCAAATTAGTTCAGTCACTGTGAAAAGCAGTTTGCAGATTTCTCAAAGAGCTTAAAACAAAACTACCATCCAGACCAGCAATCCTATTATTGGGTATACATCCAAAGGAAAATAATTCATTTTCCCAAAAAGATATATGCACTTCTGTTTATGGCAGCACTATTTACAATAGTAAAGACATGGAATCAACCTAGGTGCCCATCAGTGGTGAACAGCATTAAGCAAATGTAGTACATATACACCATGGAGTACTACACAGCCATAAAAATCAACAAAATCATGTCCTTCTCAGCAACATGGATGGAACTGGAAGCAATTATCCTAAGTGAATTAATGCAGGAATAGAATAATCCCACATATTCTCACTTATAAGTGGGAGCTAAACATTGGGTATTCATGGACATACAGATAGCAACCATAGATGCTGGGGACTACTAGAGAGGGGAGAGAGGGAGGGAGGAGGTCAAGAGTTGAAAAACTATTTGGTGCTTTACCCTCTACCTGGGTAATGTGATCAATAGTACCCCAAGGCTCTGCATCATGCACTATACCCATGTAACAAACCTGCACATATACTCCCTGTATCTAAAAGTTGAAATTATAAAAAAATGTAAAAAGACAATTGAATTATTAATATAGGTGATATGCCCATTTAAAAAGTTCAAATGCTGTATGGAAATTACCATTGGAATTGTTATTGCTTTGATTTCTTTGAACGATAAACAAGCATGTATAGAAGAGAGAAGCAAAGGCCATAACAGATAGATCCAAAGTCTCTTGTGTGTGGCTTCTTGCACTGTTAGTCAGACAGGATTTTGGCTCTATCACTTCCTGGGTGAACTTGGATGATCTATTTACTCTCTGTAAGCAACAAGGTATTTATTTGATTGTCTTTATGGCAGGCACATTAAACTAAATAATGTAAATAAAATGCCTAATGTGTTCTCATGAATTCTAGATATTCTGGAAACAATTGGCAGTATTGTACTTTCTTCTTTAATTTTTTCACTCTACACAAATGTTTATGGAATATGGTCACTTAAATGACCTTTAAAAGTATTGACTGTGGGTATGTGTATTTAAACATGTGCCTTCTTTTTAGAGAGGATATAAAAATACATAGAAGAAAGTAGGGTATTGACACTGATATATCAGCATTCACATATGAAAGGCAGAACCATTATTTATGGATTTCAGACAGGAAATAGTAAGTTTCTTTATGTTCCAGATTGTCTTTCCTGAGACCGGCTTTGTTAACACTTGTTGATTTCCCTTAGGTTCTACAGAAAGACTGACCAGTCTGTGTTCTGTATTTTTAAGTGATAAAATGATTCCCTTCCAAAATGCACCATTACCGGCAGTGTGATGGTGGGCAAAGCTCTACATTCTCTGGACCTCAAGTGTAATATAACCAAGAATAATATTGGTTTGTGTCTCTAGTTATTTATATAACAAACATTTATTGAGCGTCTACTACTTCTGTGATATTATACTAGTTGCCTCAAATTCATCAATGCACAAACAAAAAACCCTGCCCTCTCAGAGCTTAACTAGAAAGGTAAACAGACAACATAAAAATAAACTTGCTAAAATAAACATTAGGTAAAAATATCCTTAAATTATAAAAATTCAACCAGGGAAAAAGAGGTTAGGAGGGGTGACGGCAGGTGCTTGGCAGATTGAACATTAAGCAGGTCACCAGGCTAAGCGTCAAGTAGAAGTTGAGATTAGCCCAGATATTTGAAAGCAGTGAGATAATGAATCAAGAAGACATCTGTGAGAAGAACGATCTAGAATGATGAAACAGCTAGAGTTAAATTTCTCAGGTAGATGCCTGCCTCGTATGTTCCAAGAATAAAGAACTTTTGTCAAAATCAAAGGAAGTCATTCCCACTTGGGAAATCTGTCAGCTACGAAGTTACACACGTGAATGTAGATGTCGTCATGGTTAGTCGTCCTCTGTCACTATGTAGCCATGGCAACTTGGGCAACTCACTTTCTCTTGACACCTTTTTTTTTTTTTTTTTTTTTTGAGATGGAATCTCGCTGCTCTGTCACCCAGGCTGGAGTGCAGTGGCACAATCTCGGCTCACTGCAAACTCCGCCTCCCGGGTTCCAGCGATTCTCCTGCCTCAGCCTCCCGAATAGCTGGGACTACAGGCGCCCGCCACCATGTCCGGCTAATTTTTTGTATTTTTAGTAGAGACGGGGTTTCACCACGTTGATCAGGATGGTCTCCATCTCCTGACCTCCTGATCCGCCCACCTAAGCCTCCCAAAGTACTGGGATTACAGGCATGAGCCACCGCTCCCGGCCCCATCTTCTCTTTTACAGGGGATCTTGAAAGTTACAGCCCCTCGTAGTACAAAAATTCTATAATTAATGTTATTTTGCCAATTCTTTTATCTTTAAAATTTTTCTTGTACGCTTACTATGATGAAAGGAAACTAAACAGAGTTCAGATGGGTGTGAGAATTAATGAGAAAGAGAAAGAGTTAAACAAAAAGTTTTTAATATAAATAACTACATTTCATCATTTAGACTACAGACATAAGTTACATATTATTTTTTAGGTTAAAAAATGTCATGCTTCAAAATAATCAAAGTCATAAAAAACAAAGGAAGTGTCAAAGATATTTGGCAAGCAGGAGATGTGACAAATACAATGCAGCATCTTGGATATGATCCTGGAATCGAAAAACTGGTGAAATTCGAATAAAGTCTGCAATTTAGTTAATAGTGCTGTACCTATGTTAAATTGATAAATGCACCATAGTTATGTGAGATGTTACCATTAGGGGAAGCTCAGAGAAGGGAATGGGAGTGCAAGTGTCCTCAGGTGACAAAAAGACTATCTTTACAGGTCTTTTTTGGTCCCAAATTAATTCAATATTAAATTCTGTTTGAAAAGCGTATAGGAGAACATTGCCTCATGATTTATGCTTTCCTTGAATGTCCATATTCATTAATAATTTTCTATTTTTAGAAAATTTGTAAACAAATAAGATATAAATAGCTTCATGAATGTATAAAATAAAAATATATCTTCCTTAAAATAACATTTTAAAAATAAATTTGAATGGAATACCATCAATAAGCCCAAAGGAAGGAAAAACAAAACCATAAAAATATTGTCCAAATAAAAAACATGTAGAGAAAAAACTACAAAACGAAAGTCAGCAAAATCCTAGCCTGTCTATGCTTGGAAATAAAATCTTCCTAAAATGACTTAGTATGGAGCCTTGCACGTAATAGGCAAAAATGTATTTGTTTTTGCCTATTATGTGAATGTGAATCATGGCTTTAATGTGAAATCATGGCTCCATTTATATCAGCCATTAAAACCTGCATACATTTCTGATGAGAGGTGTTGTGATAGAGTTTTCTACATAAAGACATTCCAAACTATGTGTCAAACAGGACCTGGCATAATCTTCTCTGTGTTTGCCAAACCTCCTCCTTGCCAAGAACCCTTCATTTATAGAGTTGGCAATCTCTCTCCTTGACCTTGAGAGAATATTACAAGAATAAGTAAGATAATGTCTGAATAATGCTCTGGGATCTCATGTGAAGGAACCCTGTCACTGCAATGTAAGAAAAACAAAATTCGTCTTTTTTGTCTTTTTTTTTAAGTTGGTAATTAATATAATGGCTAATAAACGGATCTGTCTGAAAGTTCAGTGTGATCGTTTTTATGTCTAACGAAACAATTGGTCTACTTGCAATCAATATCTTATGCTTCATCAGATCACAACTTCTTGGCAACAAATTGCCAAGAAAATCACACATAATTGGCGGTCATCAGGAGGCTATGAACACTATCTCATTGTCAGGATGTTCCAAGTTTGGGACAGCGATGCCAAATCTGAAGACGGAGTTCTTTGCAATTTGTCACACTGTTTGATTTGTGCCAGTATAAAATACTCGAACATGAGGCAAAGGCTACAGGGAAGCACTGCCCAGTGTGAAATAATCAGGATGAGAATAAGGGAGAAATGATTCACAGGGTCTGCTTGTTGAAATAGCCTATCAGAGAAAAGAATAATTTTTTACCAAAAAAGAGAGTAAAATTTAAACTATCAGCTGAACTCTAAAATAGAAGACTTTTATAAGCACTATTGGTGTAAATAAGCATTTGCATACAGCAGAAAGAAGAATAGAGACAATGGGATTTGAAAAGGATTATCTTTCTTCATAAAATGCAACTATGAAGAAAGCCCAAATAGAAAGTATACAGAACAAAACGGGGGGAAACAGGCATAATAGTTCTTCCTAATCCTCATTCAAACTTGAAATTCTGAATATAATGTGAATAGAGAATACACTGCAGGATTTCCTGTTGACTTGAAATGGTTTCATCAGGGGTATCAATATGATGTTTCAAAGATGTGGTGTTTGTCTGCATAAGAAACTGGATTTACATATTTTGAGCAATTCTTAGCTCTTCCTTTACATTCAGCTATTCCTTTGGCTTATTCACACACTTGAGTAAATTGAAAATGTAATGAGAAACATACTTTCTCATGGTGTTTCTAATTGGAAATAACACAAAGTCTTTACCATATTATATCTAAATGAAAATTCTCTCTGAATGCATGTTTCCCATAATATATCCTACTGGCTTTCATAGGTGGGCACTAAGCAAAGAGCCTTTGGCTGTACATTGTGTGGTGAAGAGCAGCATCGACATTTAACTCATGAGGCTCTGCCACCATGCAAATATTTAAATACTTTCTTAGCAGAATGCTAAAGTGCTTGCATAGCCCACTGAGGTAATGCATTACTTGTGCTTTCTAGAAATACAGGTTCTCACTAGTGTGCATGGTGAATTAGGGTGGAGGATTGCATAAGGCAAGATACTGACAGGTCCTACTGAATACTACTTTTGGTTAAGAAAGGAAAGAAGGAAGTAGGGAGAAAGGGAAGGAGGAAGGGAGGTAGGTAGGAAGGAAACAGGGAAGGGAAGGGAAGGGAAGGGGGATAAGGTGAAGGAAAGGAGAGAGCAAGGGAGGGAGAGGACACAGAAGGGGGAGAAGAAAATGGCTTTATAGAGGAACAGATTTATAAGAATTCTGTCTTTCATAGGCTGATTATAGTCAACCATTTAAAAAGCAAAAATAATCAGTGTTTCAGGGGTTCACTAATTGATCATGCATATTGCTTCAGTACAAATACCAACTGTAACAAAACAAAAATGCAAACATTAATTTGAAGTAAAATTCAGGTTTCATTTGCCTTTTCAGAAGCAATGGACTTTTCTTTTAAGCAGAAAAATAATCATTGATTGAAAGAATAGCCAATTCTCCTGATGAATAACACTTTACTTAGAGGATATTATTATATACTTTATTTACAATGGGGAGGGTAGGAGAACATTTCAATTTTATAAAATAAGTTTTGAAAATTTCCTGAACTATAAGTTATAAATTTGTAATGCTACTTCTGTTTTGAGTGCAATTTTTAAATCCATAGTTTAAGAATGTTTAAAACATTAAATTTTAACTCCACTTTCACACTATTGCCTTGCTGAGTAGTCTAAATAATCGTTTGTTCAAGATAGAAGTATTTGAATTATGCAAATCATTTTACTCTGCTCTATTAGGGACTTTATCAGAAAAAGCTAAGCAGTCAAACGTTTATAATTTGTAAAATTCAGTTGATTTTTAATCAGCATTAAAGAAAATAGGCCATCTTGTTTTTCAAAAATAAAACATATAAACAATTATTCAGTACCTTTTTATTTTTATTACAATGTATATATCATGATGAATTATGAACTCAATAGAGGGCAATATAGTATAATGGAAAGACTAAGGGATTTAAAGTCAAAAGACCTTTGTTTGAGTCCTAGTTCTGCAATTTACTAGATACGTGACCTCAGGCAATTGATTTAATCTAGCTCAATGTGTTTCTTGCTGTGTGTACCTCTTGTGGGGATAAAATGGGGTAATGTCTGTAAACGTCTATTCCACCCAATAGTAGGCATGAAATGGTCAAAAGGCTGTCCTCTGAGCTACAGCAACCAGGGAGAGTATTTAACAGCATCACACAAGAGTGTCATGGTGCTGCATAAAGGAGGAATCAGTTTTCAACTTAGACCTCAAAAAGAAAGTTACTTTTCAGCCCAAGAGAGTACAAAATAATCCTCCCCATGCCTCAGTGTGGTAGATAGAACACTGTGGATGAGAGATGAAATACAGACATAAAACAGTGCACCAAGACTGAAGAATAAAGGAAACACCACTCCTGAAGCATTAGATTAATACAGCAGACAGACATTCTGCAGCATATATGGGAAAGAATAAACCACCACAGAAATTAACTGATGAAAGTGTGGGTACTGGCAATAAACGATGAACAATGGCAACCAAAGAGAGAGAGATAATTTACAAACATTTGGAACTGTGAAAAAATATACTTCTTGATATATATGGAACAAGAACATGATCATAGCAGTGAAGATTAGGTGAATTTGAAAGAAAAAGAATTTATACCATATCAGAAACAAAATTATTTGCCTAGTTTGTATGTATGTGTATTTAATGTGTGTTTATGTGTGCATATTAGATGGATGTATCACACTAATGCGTGTGTGTGTATATATATATTACATATATAATTTATTGGATAGTAAAATGTACAGACTTCATTCCAGACTTCTGTCAATCTTATCTATTATGTTGTCCTCCACTGACAAGCTGAATTACATAGAAAGTCTGGATGTCATTATCATACAAAACTGTATTTGAAAGGAAAGGGTTCTACTCTACCTTAGAAATTCAGTTAAGATATCAGTGCCTCGGTTGCACAGATGTCAGTAAACACCTTGCTTAGTAAACTCTGTTTTTGTTTGGGGATGTTGCACTGAAAAAAGATCTTAGGAAACTTAGAAGCTTGTTTGAAAATGTCACTATTCCAAACTGTATCTCAGCTACTGAAATATCTTTGACCAAAGAATGGTCCTTCTCTGTCGGGAAATGTCTTTGAGCAATGCCTCTGAAAGAGATGCCTATGGAAGATGAATCAAGTTTTATCCATTCATCTTTTGGAGTCAGTCAGCTTAAACACATGATTTAGACAATCAGTAGAATAGAAATGACAGTAAGAATGTTCTTTTATTTAACTTTAGAAAACATAAAGCATTATTTTGTAAATGTAAGGGATAATAACTGAAATGTAATGTGAGGATTAACGTGGAATTTTCACGGACTTACGAATATCTTGGTCATCACCATTACTAAATTATGACAAGACAGAAGAGGGATCCAAGCTGTGCCTAGAGCCTGGGTCTGGCACATTCTGCCAACTGAGAAACAACTAACAACAACAATAACTCTTCTCCTTTCTCCTGAGTAGGTGTTGGACTCTGCATTCAATGGAAAATTCATTCACGTTATATTGTCAACAAAATTATTTAATGAAAACTTCGTGTTTTCCTCTTAGCTTTCATCTTTCCTTGCAGTGTGGTTTGTTCGGGGAGACAGATATATTTGCACTTGGTAATTATGAGCCTAATTATGTTTTAAAACATAGTAGGCATTTTAGGAAACACTCTATCTATAGCTTTGTAGTTTGGGTATTTTTGTGTTTACAGGTCTACACAAAATATGATTTTTACAACAAGGTTCTATAAAAGCTAGTCAGAAGTGACGTTTAGGGGCTGATTAACCCAAACAGGCCTAATCCTTTTCCAGGAAGTATTCTATGATGATGATTTCCAGAAGTTATAGAGGTGGGATGCCAGTAGAATGACTGTCTTCCTTAGAAAGGAAATGTTAAGAAAGCTTCCTTTTCAGTATTTTAAGAGGTAGACACTCTTCTAGGATTTTTTTACATGCGTATTTTTTTTTAAGTTGCAATAGTCCTGTGAAGAAAATATGACCTTTCACAGATGGAAAAAGTAGTGCCCAGAGAGGGCGAGTGACTTATGTGACATCATACATCTGGGCAATGTTGGAACAAAGTTTTGAACTTAGGTGTTCTGATTCCAGAGTCCCCATTATTAACCTATACATTGGCTTTAAAACATCCATCTCCTGTCGTTTTTTCCTACGTTTCCTAACAAGTGCCCTCCAGTGAAATCAGCTGCTTCTGGAGCTGAAATTTAGCTTAGCCAGCTGATCCAGGGATTTGCTCTTTAATTGTACTTGCCCACAACATTTACACAGATCTGATAAAGATATTGATCACTTAAGGCCCATGAATATCCAGCTCCACTTCATGTGGCACCAAGTATAGTATTTCTCTTTTCTTTCTGCCTTCTGCAGAAGCCTAAGTTGATATTAAAAGGTTGTGGTAACATGAAACCTGCTTTCAGGCAATCAGCTTAAGTCATTGGCTCTTCAATGTTATCCTATTTATACCAGTTCATTATATTGTACTTAATATGAAATTACAATGACTCACTCATAAGTGCAGCTTTCTTAGACTTAATTAGACACAGAAGAATTATTAAACATTTGACAGCATATTGTACATTTGATCTTGGTATTGAATTCTCATTGATATTAATGCACACACAATGTAATATAACGTTCCTCTGACTGTGAGCTTATGTAATTTTTCTCAATTTAGCAGTTTTTTGGATGCCTGATTCTCTTGGCTATTCGGCACATAAATGTTTTCTAACAAGCTAGATGTTGTTCTTAAAGATAAGACCATTTGATCAGATAGAGAACAGTGTAAAGACCATTTCAATTAGAGGAAGGTCATCTGGTTTCTAAATTTCAGGTCTTCCCCTGACTACGGGAAATATCAGGTGTGTTATTTAACTGTATCAGTTTCCTCATCTCTAAAAATCAATGTATTAAAAAGATGGTTCCTATCCCTTTCTAGCTCTAAAATGTAATGATTTAACAAATTGATTTTGTAGATTCCATCATAGAGCCGTTTTACTTAATTAGAAATCTGATTTCACCAAATTCAAGTACCTCATAACTCTTGTCAAGTAGTTCATTTTAATAGGCAGAGGATGAGTTCTACTTGTGTTAATCTTATAGTTCTTCCTTATTTATTAAGGTCTTGAAAATATTTATGTTGTTAGAAACACATAATCGAGTAGGAAAATGAACAAACTGAAATTCAATAGCATTTTAAATGAGTAAGATATACATCCAACTATTTAGTTAGTAAATACATAATTCTTATACTACAAAACGTATACATAGGAAACCTGTGTAGGTTTCTGCATAGGAACATGTGAATACTTAGCTTAGCTCCTGAACAGTTTCAGCAGCACCACCAGCAGGGCATACTGACCTACAGAATGGATCTTCTAGTTTAAACACGTTTTCAAGCTTCTTGGATTTATTAGTTGTTTAAAAAATGATTATTAGTAGAAGAAAAATAAATGTTAACTTTCTACCATCTAATATGTAATCATATACAAACGTAGCATAATAAACTGTTTTTTATTACAATTTCATCACCTGAATAGAAATTATAGTGTTAGCACTTTCCAGAGATGGTTCTATCTGCATGCAGAGTGAGGGAGAGTTCGCATAATGGTCTGTAAGGCATATCAAATTTATTCTGTGAGGTAGATAAAGGTCTTTTAAAGGTCTTACTCCACTTGTGGAATGAATTTCTTATCATGTATGAATTCTGAGTATAACATGTTTTTTTCCCCCTCTGAAATGTGGTTTGTTTTCAAAAAGAAGAGAATTACTAAAGAATTTCACTACTGTATAGTAGAGCATCTTTTTAATTAAAGAAAAAATATATCTGGCATGATCATTAGCATTAAAATTCTCTCAATATTATACAAACATTGTTTAAAAATTATACAAATATATATACTCATGAAAGGAAAGAAATATGAATACTCAAATTTGACCATAAGGAATAAAACTGATTATTAGGAAACTGATAGATTAGGAAAAAAAAAAAACATGAGGAAGGGGACGACATAGCACTTTTCCCTCTCTGAAACATACGTAAGAGAAAGTTGAAAAGATACGCTAAAAGCATATTTTTCTCTTAGGTTTCATCATCACCGAGTTTCTGTTTGTAATAATGCTTTTAAAATATTTTAAAATTTGGCTAAAAAATTGAGCCTCTTATGCCTGACATCATGTAAATATTTTTCAATACAATATGTTATTCTTCACAACCATGTAAACATTGACATAACTACTGTTACTATCATTATTATCTACATATCTGTAATTAAAGAAATGGAGGTACATAGAGATTGAATACTTGTTTAACAAACCTTATTGAATTTCTTATATGTACCAGTTATTTCAGTAGGTCAGGGAGCAAGTAACTGTTTTGCCCCTAAGAAGACAAAATACGGAGGGGAAAAAAAGCAATATATGTATACATATATATTTAGCTTTTAAATTATATATATATATAATTATTATAAGATTTAGCACTAAATACAATATAAAAAGCAATATACATTGCTTTTTAATTGTATATAATTATAAGATTTGGTACTAAATATAATATATTAATTATATTATTCTAATGTTAGTCATGTGAGAAACATAAATTCAAACATTTTAACTTAATATAACAATTTTCACATTTCTTGATACATGAGAATATAACCAGCATAAGGACAAAATTGTCTATTTTATTCACTGCTGTACTCATATGTAGGTAACTGGCACATAAAGATCCTCAAAAATATTTTGTTTCATGAATTAGCATTGAATAAAATCATAACCCTTTTTCTTATTTCCTTCACTCATGCTAAAGAAATAAATATGCTATGACTGGCATGGCCTTTTGTTCATGATATAGATTTAGTCAAAATTTGTTGAATAAATGAAGAAATAAACTATGGATAATTTCAATGCCAACTTGGAAGTATTACATTGACTGACAAAACTTACAGATGAAAGTATTTTCCTGTTTATTTTCCACCAAATGTGACTATTTTGCAGTATTTCAATGACACAAAAATATATTGCCTTACCCACAAATTATTTTTATTTTCTGCATCTCAAGTTTTATGGCTATTTTGGGTATCTACAATATTGTAACTGATACTTATTTTCCTTTTGCATTTTTCTGTTTTAACTGAAAGTCCTGTGCAGATGGAATATATCAGGCATTTAAACTAAAAACAAATAGGAAGGAATTACAAACATAAATCAATAAAGAAGAAATATATTTTGGAGAAATACTATGACATTTTCAGAGAAGGTAGATAGATATGGTCTGCTGTAGATATTTACATCGTCTTTTAAAAGCAGGTAATCTGATAAGAAAATGCTTTGAGTTTCTTTTTTACATAGAGTCTTTCATAAAACAGAGTTTATAATAATTTAAAATTACAGTTCACGATGAAATGCCTCAATTGAAGAAGGCACCTATGGGAAGTCTAATTACTTGTCCAGGATAATATAGCTGGGAATAAAACATAATTCTGCTTTCCCAGTTTAAGAGCATAGCCACCTAGTTTCCTTTAGGTTTACAAGACTCTTCCAGAAGATAAAAGATGAGGCTTCCATCTGCAAATATGGGCTTTTCTATTCACTACCTGAAGTTTGGGCTCACCTTTATGCTCCCTGGAACTACTAAATACTGTGAGTCAGTCAAAACAAACACTTTCAAATGTAAAACATTTACTATATCATCAAACAATGTTGCTGTAAATGTCCGCTTGTTCTCTTGGATACACATGCATGTGTGTGTTCCTCTACAGAATATGTCAACAATTGAAATCAAATATCGGTATCTATATATTGTCATCTAAAATGGCTTTCCAATTCATACTTCCACTACACTGTTTCAAATTCTAATTTCTTGTACCCTTTACTGACACTTCCTATTAGCACACTTTTTGTTTTTCACCAATCTTACATTCAAAAAAGATCAATTGGTGCTTAAATTTGCATTTTCCTGATTACTAGTGAGGTTAAACAATATTTATCAATCAGACATGTTCCCTCTTCAGATAATACTCTGTTCTCATCCTTACTCTTATTTATTATTATTGTTATTTCTTTTTGAGACAGAATCTCGCTCTGTCACCAGGCTGGAGTGCAGTGGTGCGATCTCTGCTCACTGTAACCTTTGCCTCCCAGGTTCAAGCGATTCTCCTGCCTCAGCCTCTCGAGTAGCTGGGATTACGGGTGTGTGCCACCACGCCCAGCTAATTTTTGTATTTTTAGTAGAGACAGGGTTTCACCATGTTGGCCAGGATGGTCTCGATCTCCTGACCTTGTGATCCACCTGCCTCGACCTCCCAAAGTGCTGGGATTAGAGGCGTGAGCCACCGCACCCGGGCCTCATCCTTACTCTTAACTTTTATTGTCTTTTTTCTTATTACTAGTTATTCATATAATTTGAACATTAATTGCTTTATTTGTTCCATTTAGTTCAAATATTTTGGATAGTCTATTACTTGTATGGCATTTTAATTAAAATACACAGTCATATGTGTACATATTTTTATTTATTAAGCTTTTGTGCATAGACTAACCCATTTCAAATTTAAAACATAGTTTTCTATATTATTACCTAAGGAGTTATAGTTTATTTTCTAAAAACAGTGTTTGTCAATTTCATATAGACTTTATTAGGAATTTTATGTGTACGTATTTCCATGTGGGTGAACAATACCATTTATTATGTAACCTATTTTGACAGTCCATTGTTATAACTAAATTTTCTTATGTACATGAGTTAACTTCTTTCCACATTCCCATGTATCATCTAATTTTTAAACATTACTTATGTAAACTGAAGTTTTATTTATTACTTTGTCCATTAATGCTATTCACATTCCTATTCTACCCCCTACAACTATATTTCATTTGCAGCAGTATCCTCTGAGAACTCTGTAGTGGTAATCTTACTGAGTCTCTGTATTTCTGAAAATGTCTGAATTTCAATCTCATTGAATAGTCTTTTGGCTGGGTTTAGGATACTAGTTAAAATATTCACTCTCAGCTTATCCTGTCTATTCTTCTTAAACATTGCTGATGATGGCAGTTTGATTCTCATGTATTTGTAGGTAATATGGATATTTTTCCTCTTCTCTCACACTTAATAAGTTCTAAGGTTTTTTCCTTTATTATTATTTTTTTTTTACTTTATCTTATTTAAACTCACTTGTTTGTTTTTGTGAGGGTTTTCTTTTGAAATTTATTTTTACTGAGTCCTTAACAGACCCCATCAATCTCAAAACTTGTATATTTCTTCAGTTTTAGGAAATTCTGCTTGCTTTCTCTTTATTGTATCTATTCTTTCTTTCTCAAACTCCTACTGAAATGATTTTAAAAACTCTCAACCCATCCTGCATGAGAAATTTTTGAATGTCATATATGCATATTTTTATGCCATCATCTGATAACACTTCTTGCCTCATTCAACCAATAAGCTAATTTTCCCTCACCTAACTCCATTCTGTTCTTCATTTCAACAACTGAAGTTGTGTTTTGTACTAAAAACTACACTATGTATTTCAGTGACCTCTGCTCTTATTTCTCTCAGAATGTTAATACAATTTAAAGTCCTCTACAGCTTACATTTATTAACTCTGCTTACTTTGTTGTATTAGTTTTTGAGTTGATCATCACTCACTTATGATGTTGGCTGATGTGGTTTGGCTGTGTTGCCACCCAAATCTCATCTTGAATTGTAGTTCCCATAATCCCTACATGTCGTGGGAGAAACCCAGTGAGAGGTAATTTAATCATGGGGGTGGATACCCTCATGTTGCTCATGCTGTTCTTGTGATAGTGAGTGAGTTCTCACAAGATCTGATGGTTTTTTAGGGGCTTTCTTCCTTTTCCTCAGCACTTCTCCTTGCTGCCACCATGTGAGGAAGGACATGTTTACTTCAACTTCTCCCATGATTGTAAGTTTCCTGATTCCTCCCCAGCCCTGCGGAACCATGAGTCGGTATCTCTTTCTTTTATAAGTTACCCAGTCTTGAGTATGTCATTATTAGCAGTGTGAGAATGGACTAATACATTGGCTTTCCTTAATTTTATTAATTTTTTATTACGCATACTTTTTGGAGTTGAGATGCTTTTCTAGATTCTGTCTGCACTGCCTGCTTAGTGGAGGGGCAGGGACATATCATGGCTTTTAATTTGGTATGTTTTTAGCGGGAGTAGCCATGGGTCATGCCCACACCTGAGGCTAGTTTTGTGGCCTGCAGATTCTCCCCACTTCTCCCAAGTGTTGCCATCTATCTGGGTCATTGTTCTCAGAGCAAAGTCCCCCTCCATTGCACCCATGTTAAGATAATCAAGCCATGCCATTGCTGCTGCTTATCTCAAGATGTACAAGAGACTGGCCACTCTGTCTGTGTCAACTCGAATAATCTTGTTATTTTCTTCTGTGCCTTCTCTTCCAGAGATGAGTATCCACCATTTCTTGGCAAGAAGCATCCTTGCCACATCTTCCATTTTTGCTATAATAGCATCCTTCATTGATTTTGAGCTGTGATTTTATTGTTTATTTATATTTCATCTACTTTTATGTTTTCAAGATTCATTAGTCTATCATGGTGTCTCCTTCTTATTTTCACAATCATTAGTCCATCGTAGTGTCTCCTCCTTATTTTCCAAAATGATTATACATTTTTGGAAATATATATTTTCTCTAATCTGTATGGCTTTGAAGAAGGTGGGGTAAACCATACAGTGTGTATTGTATATTTTCTTTAAAAGAATACTTTACTGTTTATTGTATTTTTTCCAATATGGCTAGTAGTTATGTTTAAAACTCCTTTAAGAGAAAATATTTATTTATTTATTTATTTTTATTTTTATTTTTTTTTCTGAGACGGAGTCTTGCTCAGTCTCCCAGACTGGAGTGCAGTGGCGCGATCTCAGCTCACTGCAAGCTCCGCCTCCCGGGCCTCACGCCATTCTCCTGCCTCAGCCTCCTGAGTAGCTGGGACTACAGGCGCCCGTACCACGCCTGGCTATTTTTTTTTTTTTGTATTTTTAGTAGAGACGGGGTTTCACCGTGTTAGCCAAGATGATCTCGATCTCCTGACCTCATGATCCGCCCGCCTCGGCCTCCCAAAGTGCTGGGATTACAGGTTTGAGCCACCGCGCCCTGCGGGAAAATATTTATTTTTAATATTTCCCTGAAGAACATAGGATGGCTTAAATTCACAATAAAGTGTAAATTTCTGATATAAACAGACTTAAAGAGGACTGTTCCTCAGTTACTTGCTATTTGAACTTAAGCAAGTTGCATTACTACTCTGAGCCCATATTTCTCATACATAAAATTGTGATGATTGCCTTATTGTAATGGTTTTTCCCTGATTTAGAATATTTCAGAAGCCCTCTCAAACTATTTATGGAGAAAGAACAGTTTTTGTTTTTATTAATACATAATAGGTATGTATATTTTCAGGGTATATGTGATATTTTGATATTTTCATATAATATTGTCAAATCAGGGTATTTGGGACATTCATCACCTTAAACATTTAGTTTTTAATGTTGCTGTTGTTTGTTTTTTAATTTCTAGTCTCTTTAAGATGCATACATTTGTAAAATATAAAGTCATACACTTGGATTTCCTGGTAATACTAAACTTCCATAAAAGTTTCTAAATGCTTTCTCTCATGTTTTCTATTTATCTCATTGAGGACCAGTAAGAAAATTGGCAGATTGGCTTCAGTTCACAGATCACGCTTTGAATGGGACTGTTCTCTTGGACAAAGTGCCATCTTCTCATAGTGGAAATGCAGATGGAGTACTCTGGTTTGTGTTTGCTTTCATCCTTGCACACTATTGACTGCTTCCCACTCTCTGCTTCATCAGGCTATCTGCAGGTCCCAGAAGATGATGCAGCCTCTCACATCATTGTGCCTGTGTGCAGATTGCCTAGAATTATTTCTCTCACTTGCTGAAGCAGTAATCTTCCATGTTATTTGCTTTTTTCAAAACTGAGCTCAAGCACCATTTCATTTTAAGAACTCCCTGACTTTGTGAGACAGCGATGGACCTTCCTCCTCTCCAGTCCCTTAGTTACACTATACTTTACCGGCCTCTATGAGACCACTGTGGTTTTATCTATGTTTGCTTATTGAACCTCCTTGTATCAGAGTGTTAACTTCCCGACTGCTTATGTTCTTGTTTCGTTGTATCTTAAGAGCATAATGGCATAGTACCTGGCACGTGGAAAGTGTTTGACATGGTTTGGCTCTGTGTCTGCAGCCAAAATCTCATCTCAAATTGTAATCCCCATAATCCCCACATGTCGGGGGTAGGACCTGGTGGGAAGTGATTGGATCATGGGGGCAGTTTCCCTCATGCTGTTCTTATGATTGTGAGTGAGTTCTCATGAGATCTGATGGTTTTACAAGTGTTTGATAGTTCCCCCTACACATGCATTCTTCTCTGTCTTGCCTGCTGCCATGTAAGATGTGTCTGCTTCCCCTTCTGCCATGTATGTAAGTTACCTGAGCCCTCCCAAGCCACGCGGGACTGTGCGTCAATTAAACCTCTTTTTTAAAATAAATTACCCAGTCTTGGGCAGTTCTTTATAGCAGTGTAAGAATGGACTAACAGTGTTTCATAACTATACATATTTAGTAATAAATGCAAATAATTACCATTATTTGCATAATTGCTAAATATGTAATTATGAAACACTGTATTTAATGTTTGCTTTAGTACATAACTCGCCAGTGTTTTAATTTTTCTTCTATAGATTCAGTGTGCCTTTTTCAGTCAGATGACTCCTGCTTTTATTAAATTCTGAGAAATTATTAGCCATTATTTTGTCTCTTCCCTAGTCTTCCTCTTCATTCCTTTTGGAATGCCTGTTTGACATGTATTGAACTTTCTCATCATTTATTCTCTGAGTTTTTATAACATCTTTATTTTCTATTTCTTCATCTTTTGTTCAACCATATATTTGATTTCCTCAGTACACCAAACTCACCTCCAATGAATTTACATTTTTTTAACCAGTGTTGAATTTTTAATTTCAAAAGCTACATTTTTTAAATTTTCAGACTTTCTGTATATAATAAAGTCTTGTTATAACATATAAGAGAAAACACAAAAATGTAATCGTATTAAATATAGAACCAGGTTTTTTGAGAAATATGTTATGAATTACTATCCTCAACATAGGCACTAAAACTGTTTCCTAGTACAAAGCATATATCTATAGAACATTCCGTTAAACTCCTCTTCATCAATTTCACTTTGAAGTGCTTATTTTGGGCACTCAAGAATTTCCCTTTCATATTTTTGATTTGCTAAGTAAATATTAAATTATTACATTTTATATTCGCTGCTTTGTGTTTGGTATGGAGAAGTTTATGATGTCGGTTCACCTTACTCGATTTCTCCATCAGGTGAACTGTGTTTATGCTAGGCTGGGAATTTATCCCTTGCTTTCTGCTTGATGTGAGGGCCAGAGCCAGGCCAAGTGTTCTGAACCAATATTCCCAGACTTTTGACATCCTGACCTAATAATTCTGGACATTAGACATTCAATTGAGGCCCCTATTCACTCTGTACTGAATTTCACTCACTCATACTATGAGATTATTGCAGTACAGACCGGCATTAGGTATTTAGGGAATTCTCTATTCTTTTCTAAACACATTTCAATGTAATATGTTTAAAATCATTTGCACTGCAGTAAGTTTTCTAACAGTTGGCAGGTATGTACATCAGAATTCTGCTTCTGGAAACAAGTGCCATTCACAAACTTTGTAATTGAATGCACTGGCTTGAATGGTATCTCTGATGTAACAAATGAGAGCTTCCAATCAGGTAAAAACATTGACTTCAAAGTTTGTTTTTCATTTAGAGCCAATATAGTTTCACTGTTTTCATTTCTATTGCGTGTTAAAATGGTACTGTCGAAGAAAGATTACAGAAGTTTCTTTCCCTACAAGTTAAGAAGAGTAACAAAGAAAATTAGGAAAACAGATGAAAAAAAAAATAGCGTTTATAATGAGATAGGGTCACAAGTGTATACCATAAATGGTGACATGTGCTATCCGGGTGTGGAGAAAAAGAAAATATCAACACAAGCAGCTACCATTTTTCTACCCCAGAAGCTAGCTATGACAGAGGACAGTGAGTTACCATTATCTTGCACATTTTTGTTAATACCCCACAAACAACTTTAGGGAAAGCAGACTGTAGGGCATGGGTAGGAGTCCATAAGAAAACACTTATGATTAACATGAAAAAATAGAAAACCTCTAAAAACAGGAAAGTTGTCTCACCATTCTTCCTAGATGGAAAGAAGGTGGGGGGGAAATACTGGATAATGTGATTAGTCTCTTCAACTTCAAACAAGCAATTTTAAGAATAGGTGGAAAAAAATGAGGATCTGAGAGAGGGCAAATGAGGTGTAGGGAGAATCAAATGAAACTTTGCTTGACATTTTACTCCTCCAAAGAGAAGTAATAATGACATGAGCCAAAACATTGAATTCACCTACAAGAAGGAAATGCGTGTTAAAAACTCCTACAGAGGTAGGAATGAAAGGAAATTTTCTTCATTAGATAAAGGTTATGCTAATCTAGCTCCTCATAGAAGAAAACAGATGTCAACACAGGATTAAATGTACAAGTATTTTATTAAATGTCTGTATGAGAGAACAAGGAAAGGGAGCCGAGGAGCTGGGAGAGCTGTCAGGCCAAGAGGCAAGTCAGACCCTGTGTGAAGGAAAGAAGGTTGTGTGGAAGCATCTGAGACTCTTAGGCAGTTTAAAGAAAATTCAGCCAGATTGTCAGGGATTCTTAAAGCCAAATTCAGCCATCAGTGGAGTACCATGTGTTCTAAGAATGGGCCTCATTTCTTGCCATGCTCAGTCATTGGCTTGGAGCAACCCATTGAAGCATGGCCTCAGAGCAAACACAGCAGTAAGTCTCAGAGTGTGACCACTGGGGCCTTTGGTCAATTAGGTCAATTTCCTATAACTGTAAGGCTTCAAAGTACATTTTCATGGCTGCCATAAATTCATAGGCATAATCTGCAGCAAATGTCATCATCATGCACCACCATGACAGTGGAAAAATAGAAGCATTCTCAAACTTAATAGGAAGATACATTATATTGATGATTTGAGCCAATGCAATATGATAGGTAAAGCAGATGGGAAAAAATTGGAAATCAAAGGCACAACTGTTGTACTTTGTAGATAATGTAGTTGTTTATAAAATCTAAGTGAATCTATTTATAAATTCTGAACACTACTAGTTAGATAATTCAGCAAATTGACTGGGTATAAGGTTAACATGAAACAATCTCATATAAAACCAGAACCAAAATTTATTAATCTTCCAAATGAATAAGCAAAAATCAAAAACAAAAACATGAAAAGAGCAAGCATACTATTCCACTTCAATTAAAAAAATAAAAAAGTAAAAAAGCCTGACATTTCTAGCTATTGGTGAGGGTTTAGGGAAAATTGAAACCTGCAGCAATGCTGGTCAGAGGGTAAGCTGGTATAATCACTCTGGAGAGCAATTTAAAGCTGATATGTGGGAAAGCTGAATATGCATACAGCCCAATTCCCAGCAATTCTACCCCTAAGAAGGAATGCAGAGAAACTCTTTTGCTTATGAACCTGGAAGCACATTAAATATATTATCTGAATTATGAGTAATATGTAAGAAAAATTGCAACCATCCCAAAGCAATGCTATTCAAAAAGTGCATAGTGTTGCTCTGTGAACAGTTTGTTACCAATCTCTTGTGAAATAAGGGGGTTGCTTCAGAGGCAAATCAATTACCTCATTGCACATACTCTGGTTTAAACTGCCTCGTTTCCATATACTGTTTTGTTTTGTCTTTTAGCATGGCTTTCTGGATGAAGGAAACAATAGATTGATATGCATTGTGGTACAAGCTTCTTATCTCATTACTGACCAGGTCTAAACAGTTTGTAAACCATATACTTTGAGTAGCACTGACTCACACGAATACAAAAAGAGAAGAAATTAAAAAATACAGAATCAATATAATCTGTAGTAGCATATCAAGGAGGAAGGTGGAGCAGAGGTGGTGGGAGTGTTCAGCATAGGTGCAAACAAAAAGGGGGAGAATTGTCTGTATTTAACAACAGTAAGACAACAAAAAGTTAGCAATTCTAAACAATGTCAGTGACAAAATACACCCTCTTCCTGGCAGATAGTTACCACCCACCCCTGGCTTCTCTTCCCACTCTCACCATGGCTTACCCTGGTATAAAAAAAAAGTATATATATATATATATATATATATATATATATATATATATATACACACACACACACAAATTAAATAGGGGCCAGGCACAATGGCTCATGCCTGTAATCTCTGTACTTTGGGAGGCCAAGGCGGGTGGATCACTTGAGGTCAGGAGATCAAGACCATCCTGGCCAGCATGGTGAAACCCTGTCTCTACTAAAAATACAAAAATTAGTCAGGTGTGGTGGGGCACACCTGTAATCTCAGCTACTTGGGAGGCTGAGAGAGGAGAATCACTTGAACCCAGGAGGCAGAGGTTGCAGTGAGCCCAGATCGCATTACTGCTCTCCAGCCCAGGCAACAGAGTGAGACTCCATCTCCAAAAAAAAAAAAAAAAAATAACCATGGCAACAACAACACATAACCATATACAAGTTAAATGAACTATAATGATGTGTATACACATTTAAGAAATGTCAAAAATTCACACTAAGACATTTCTGGATGTTTGTCTTATGTTATAAAACTCTAAAACTGTGGACAACTAAACTAAACAGCAACTTCTTGTTAGTGGAAAATAATGGAGGGAAATAAGATAGGGAAGAGGCACAAAAGGGACTTCAACTGAGTTTATAATGTATTATTTTTTAAATGATTTGAAGCAAATATGACAAATGGAAAGATATACACGGAAGATGACTTTCAAACTTGTTTTCTTACAAAATACGTATTTATTTTTTAACACAATGCACTGTTTCAAGCTTTTTTTCACCGTGATCCATATTTCTTTACTTATTCTTTTTACAAAAATTTTTATTAGATATAAAGATAAAGAGAAAGAAAACAACAGTTCATGGCATCTGGATTCTCCTGTCATGATTATTATTATTCTTTCTTCACATTAGTAGAGTAACTAGTAGCTATTTCATAACTATGAATTCTACTAAAATATTAAGTTAGCTGTTTATCATATACTCACACTTTTCAACAAAATTTTCAAGCAAAAAGTACTTAGGGTAACACAATAACATATCACCTCACACCTGTTAGGTTGGCTATTAGATAGATAGATAGATAGATAGATAGATAGATAGATAGATAGATAGATGTGTTGGCAAGGATGTGGAGTAAAGCAAAGTGGAAATGTGAACACTGTTGGTGGGAATGTAAGTTGGTGTAGCCAGTATGAAAGTTACTCTAAAAATTAAAAATATGACTACCATATGATTCAGCAATCCCACTTCTGAGTATATATCCAAAGTAATTGAAATCAGAATCTTAGAAAGATAACAGCACCTTCATTTCATTGCAACATTATTTACCACATTATTTACCACATAAAAAATTAAATTCACCTCAATATTGATTCAACATATATATCAACAAAGAAAATGCAGAATGCATATGTATATATTATTCAGGATTAAACAAAGAAGGAAATCCTGCCACTGAAAACATGGATAAACCTGGAGGACATTATGCTAAATGAAGTAAGTCAGACACAGAAGGACAAATGCTCCATGATACAACTTACCTGAGGAATTTAAAATAGACTCATAGAAGCAGTGAGTAGAATGGGTGGTTGTCAGGGGCTGGGGCAAGTGTGAATGTGGAGGTATTAGTCAAAGGCTACAAAGTTTCACTTATGTTAGATAAACAAGTCCTAGAGATATACTGTATGGCATAGTAAATATGGTTTAAAAATACTGTATTGTCTACTTAAAAATCTGCTCAGAGTAGATCTTTCGTTACGTGTTCTTGTCCCCCACTGAAACTTAACAATAGTAATACATAAAACTTTTAGAGATGATGGATATGTTTATGACAGATTGTGGTGATGGTTTCACATATGTATACTCATCTCCAAACTCGTCAAGATGTATACATTAAATATGTACAGCTTTCTGTATGTTCATTATATCGTAATAAAGTGATCTAAAAATCACTAGTGAAAGTATGTTTACTCTTATTAGGCACTGCAGAGGAATATTTTGAAACCATTACAAACATATTTATGGTTTTTTAAGATATAGAAAAATGTAATGCATTGCTTTGAATGTCCAAAATAAAAGTTAATATTTAAAAAGCTACAGTAAGATGTAGTTTTAAGTGCTAGAAGGAAAGAAAATTGAATAATATTGTATAAAGTTTCTTTTTATAATATAGATAAAATTATAAAACGTATGGTTACTCTGAAGAAATAGTCAAGATATTATCCTTTTACAAACAGAAATATATATGAACTATCTGATACTTTCCATTATTGTTTTATTTAAATCACATTCAATTAAATAGTAGATAGCAAGAAGAGCTTTGTATTTTAATTAAGTATTATTAAGTTCTCATATAATGAAATTGGCAGATGCTCTCTGTTTGGGGGAGGTAATTAGGAATTAAAGCAACTGAGAAAAGCAATGAGGAATCAAACATAATATGAGATATAAAAGCATCATATGACATCTATTATTAATCCATTGTTTTTCTAATACTGCACTTATAAACCTGAGTACTGACATTAAAGCTAAACTAATAAAAATGAGTAGAGAAATTCTTTTATAAGGAATGTAGTTTGGGGGTGATTTTTAATGAAAGAAGCTTTTTAAAAATTCTAAAAGTCATATTATGCCATCTTCACAAAGTTATTTCAATTTTCTGGTTTTTAAAAATCCTTAGGGTGCTGTTTTTAAAATACTATGTCTGTTCTTTTTGTTCTCTTCCATTAGATAAAAGAGACTTATTCTCAAATGCAGGTAAAACAAAATAGAGCACTATCATTTTTTATTTAATAATGCAGATTAGATTTAAATTTACTGCTGAAATCTACTTAAATTGATTATTTTCAAAATGGAATGCTACAATTTACCTATTTAGTGTTATTAGAATATTCTTCCTACTGAAATGCTAAGAAAATAGTTTTAATTTATTCTTCCTTTCAGTGTTAAAAAATCTGCTTTATTGGTACATTTAAGAAAAAAATTATCATAGTTTTCATTTTCCAAAAGGACCTCAGTGCATAACCACATAGGACCCAAAGTACCATTATCACAGCTATTATTAGCCTAAGAAAGAGGAACATAAATAATAATGCCAACCTCGGAAAAAAAAAATTGTGGAGTTAGTCAAGTGCATTTTTGTCATCTTCAGTTATTCCCACTACAAATTTTAAGTGTCAAAGAGCTAAAAAGCTTTCTCCCTTCTTCAGAAGGAAAGAGCAGCTTTTCCTTTAAAGTGACTTGAGATGTACAATGGAGCAAAGATCCAGAAAACAGTTTCCCCTTCACTCTGGCTCTATTCCTGCCCGCACCAGTGCAAGGCAGTGAGGATGTGTTTTGGCCCTTCGTTACCTACACTTAGAGAATATCCTTCAATGGGATTAGTGATGAAAGGTTTAAGATGTAAATTCCCAGGACATTCTATAAAAATGAGTTTCAGTCAGAATGCTATTAACAAGCTGGTAGTCATTTTCTGCTGCCTAAAGCTCACATGCAACCAGGGAAATTAACATGGGTAGAGGGGATCCAGTAAAGAACCCTTCAGGGAGCTGAGGAACTGTGGGAATATTGAAGTGGAAGATCATGAATGGAGCATAATCATAAAAATAATGATAACCATAGCAATAATAGCTAACACATAGTGTTTAATTTGTGCCAGGTATTGTTTTAAGTGCTTTGCATAAATTACTCAATCCTCACCACAATCCTTTGAAGTAGGAAATATGATTATCCCCATTTTACAGGTGAGAAACTGAGCCGTGGAAGGGATGATTAACCTGCCAATGTTCGCAGCTTTTACGGCTCTTTCAGTGGAAGCCTGTAGGAACCAAATACTGTAGTTATTAGAAATAAGATTTAAACAAAGCAGCCTTTCATATTTCTGTGTGTGTGTGTATATGTGTGTGTGTGTATATATATATATATATATATATATATATATATGAATGAAAGTGTCAATTTTTGGTGTGTTTATGGATGATAATGATAATCACCAAATAATATATGTTTTCCAAGAAAATTCGTGACACTGAAAACAGCTATTATTCTTATTAATAATTATTTTTTGGGACAGAGTGTTGCTCTGTCACCCAGGCTGGAGTGCAGTGGCATGACCTCGCCTCACTGCAACCTCCGCCTCCTGGGTTCAACTGATTCTCATGCCTCATCCTTCTGAAAAGCTGGGATTACAGGTGCCCCACCACCATGCCTGGCTAATTTTTTGTATTTTTAGTAGAGTCGGGGTTTCGCCATGTTGGCCAGGGTGGTCTCAAGTTCCCGACCTCAGGGGATCTGCCTGCCTTGGCCTCCCACAGTGTGGGGAGTATAGGCGTGAGCCACTGCTCCCGGCCCTAATAGCAGCTATTATTAAGGACAGACTATTTGAGAGGTACTGTTTTAAGTGCTGTTCATGTATTATCTAATTCAATCCCCCTGATAATTTTTAAAGAAAAATAATAGTATTATCCTCTTTTCATATATAAGGAAACAGAGGAGATGGAAGTTAAGTACTATGTTTAAGGTCATACAGAAGGCAGAGTAGCCAGGATTGAAACCAAGGCGTTCTGGCTTCAGAGCTGTGGCTCTACACTGATATGTTATAGATTATATATACTTGACAATAAAGTAAGATGAGAAACCATTTTTTATTGCACAAAAACAATAATTATCATGTATGTGACTGATGATTTCTCCTTAATTACTTTAAAGAATAATGAGTACTATGTATATTAGTTGACTAATTTTGCCATAAAATTTGATGAACAGCATAAAACTCTGTTCAAGAATAGTCAGTCTTTATGGTTTGCAACTTATTCATCATATCTGCTTGTTTACAAAACAAATTCTAAAATTTGGAATACTACTTCAATAATAATGACATTTCTTGATATTTGAAAGTAACTTGGATCAATCATATACCTCCATAATAGCTATCTACTGCTTTTCTCCAAAAGTAAGTAACAGTAACCCAGATAAACTTCCTCCTTAAAGCAATTCCCAATTACCCTGCCCCATATTATTACTTTAATACTTGAAGTCATAGAGCAATTTTGACTCTTGACAGTAATTTATCATATATGAACCCAGTTCTTTCAATTTTATGATAAATTATTTAAGGATAAGACCCATGCTTCATACATTCCTCTGCCATTCTAAATAAAGTATATTCTATGTAGTCAGGGGACTATTTTTTTAATGAATTAGTGATTGGTTGATTGGTGCAAACCAGGGATTATAGGCTAGTACACCCAGATTAAATTATTCTACAGTTATTTGGCACCTACTGTGATTCTCAAGCTTATCTACACATGAAATTCTTATTCAATTGATTTTGGATGAGATTCAAATATAGACATTTTTTCAAAGATCCCAATGTATTTTTAATGTGCAATAAAGCTAGAGAACCACAGCGTTCAGGGATATGAAAAGACCCTGAGGTTGATGGCTAACCTGCCAAATACTGCAAGTAGATGAGATTAATTTATCCGTTGATTAGTCACATCCTCAATATACAATTATTTCAAATGATCAGCACCCAGCTGAGGCATTAGCTCACACATTAGTCAGAGTACCTTGTTTCTAGAGATCCAAATCAGAATAGCTCAAAATCCAGTACATGTGCAGAGGGATCCATGTGCATGTGTCCCCAAATCTCCTTGGGGATTGCAGGGGCCAGATGTCTAATGTTTTTCTAGTCAACAGTGGCTCCAAATTCCTGCTCTGTCATAGTATTTCCATGTATTGACATTTTCATTCATTAACTCACATATGGATCCCAGGCTTTTTTGTTTGTTTAACACATGTCAACACCATTACCACTTAAAGAAGGCATTGGATTTGCTATGTGGACTTCACAGGAAATTTAGGAAGATGGAAGGACGTTCACATGATGATAAAAGAATGGAATTGAAAAAGTTAGTCATTATTTTTTTAATTTCTTTAAGCTGTTTTTCTTCAGTTGACTCTAGCTTCCCTGGCTTTCTCTGCTTCTCTCTCTTCCTTAGATTCTCAGTAATGTTGAGACATATTCCTTATACTTAGGCAAAGTAACTTACTTGTAACTGACAAATGTAGCTCTGTCCTTTTCTTTGAGTATTCAAAGATTTAATAAACGTTTCTAAATAATAGGCCATCTTCTCTGGCTGTTACCATTTCTCTTTCTCCTGCCTATCTATAAACAAAAAGAGAAGAGTATAGAGATATACTTCTCCAAATCTCAGATTTTTACAAGACTTTCCATTCCTCTCCCATCTGTTAGCAGGAAGAAGCAGTTACACTCAACTTTGGAATAAATAAGAGATTTCAAAAAAATCTTCATTAACACATCAATTATGTTTAATGTAATTTTTATATAGTTAAATTACATATTTCCTTGAAATAAGCAGTACAACTTGATAATTTTTTATTTATTCACTAATATTTTGCCAATTAGCAATTGTGAACTTTAATTTCAGTCATTTGTAGCTTTTTCATTTGGTGTCAACTGATCAGCCTTAGGTCATCTGCTGTCACTAAATGATATCTGAAACAAACTCATCTGTTGCTAAAGAAAGTACACAAGTTGTATAATAAGCTGCCACTATTTTGTAATTGTAGACTAGGGAGACTGTATACAGCAATGTCATCATATTGGACTTACCTAGAGTTATCATGATGACAAGTAAACTTTGTGTATGGATACCCTGCAAAACTGTACATTCTGGACCTCTCAGAACTAATTATTGGCCCAAGATACCATCATTTCTCTTCTGCATTTGAAATAGCATCTTAATAGGTCTTCCTGCTCCTACCCTTGCACCCCATTATTAATTTACAAAACACCAGAAGCATAATCCATTTAAAATACAAGTCAGATCTTGTCATTACATGGCCCTGAATGCTCCAATGGCTTCCTATCTCACTTGAAAGCAAAGCCTTAGTCATCTCTCACCTCACCTCACTTCACCTCACCTCACCTCACCTCACCTCACCTCACCTCATCTCATCTCATCTCATCTCATCTCATCTCATCTCATCTCACTCTTCCTTCTGCTGATACGCTCAAGCCACATAGACCTTCCTCTCCCTCAGACATACCAGATGCAGTTGTAAGAGATATATGAATACTACCTTTTCTAACGCTATCATAATATAATAATAGGTACTATTATAATTGCAAAGTAATGGAGGAAATTTGCTTCGAAAAAGATAGTTATGTGCCCAAAACCATACAGCTATTGTGTGACAGAGCAAACTTGAGCATTCTAACACTAGGTTCAAATATGTCACTGTCACAAAACCACAGAACTTGTCATTTTTATTTTATTTCTTAATTCATTATTTCAACATGTGAGCACCCATTCACAAACTTTTATTTTTCTTGGCAATGCCATTAATTTTTAGTGGGTCAAAATAGAATCAGTGGTATCCTTGGATTAATCAGGTACTGTCTCTCAGGATCTATTTCCTTATCTTTAAATGGAGTGATAATATATACTATATTGGCTTTTGCTGAAGAACTGAATGAAGCAACATATATAAGACACATGGATGCTCAGTGATTGAAATCAATTATTATTTTTAAAAATATAATTTTTAGGTAGGTTTACTAATCACAAAATAATAGACCTGTATTATTTGGGAAAATGTAGATAGAAATCACTTTTTGTAACACCACCACCACAAATATCTATGTAAGCAATGTGAAGTATTTTATTTCATAGATTTTTTTCTAAGCATTTTATATATAATATGTATTTTGATAAATTCTGATTATACCTGAGAAATTTTGAACAGGGAAATGATGCATATCTAACCTAACTAGAAATGCTTCAAAATGAACTCTAGCAGACATCTTTTCGTGGAGGCAGGTTGTCACAAAGACACCATAATAAACTTGTGAGGTCTTCTAGGGATTTCATGAACAGCTAAAGCTGTTTCCTTTCATACTGACTAGTTGGCCTATGTAAGAACAGATGGGCTAGACTCACTTCCTGGCTAATTGCTTGCTAATCACTAGCCCCAAATATGTGCAAACAGAAAAAAATCTCCTTAGATTGGCTGTAGTTTGGTATTCTTCTCCTCTCTTCTCTTTCTCTTCTATCAAGCTTGCTTTGTCTTTTGTTGGATAGAATCAACCTATGGGTTCCTCTCCTTTAGCACTGAGTAAACAGCATGCTGGTAATTAACTTTATATCTTGACACATTCATTTGCTTTTTGTCTATTTGATTTGTCCTAGAATGATAGTGATAAGTAACATCTACCAGTGCTCATGTTTTCATTTTTCTTTTCGCATCTCCAATGGCTTTTAATTTATATGATTAGTTGGCATTATTTTGTTACATAAAAGTTTTTAAGTATTATAAGGACTGCCTAAAAGATAACAGTACCTTTCATTAAATGCAAAATTTATTTTTATGGTTTTCACCTTGAATTCTATTTTGTCTTGACATTTGTATTGCCATCTTCCATTTTATTTTGTTCCTCTGCATCTCATCTACTTTTACCATTCTTTCAGTTATACTTATTTTATAATATGTATTTTAGAATATGTTTAAAGATAACATTCATTGAGGGTTTTCATATTCTTTAACTTTGAATATTTTATACTCTTGTTTTAGTGTGTAAATTGAATATAGTTTTGTGTAGTGTTCCCCTTTGCCTCAAGAAGTATGTATTTTTTGCTTTTAGTTTTTATTAAAATTTGACAAATAATTATCTCATTTTTAATTTAAGTAAGTTGGACTGAGTCTCTTTATGCAAGAAGTGCAATTTAGTAAGCTTTTACTTCTACTCTCAAATCAGTGATTCTTTATTAATGTCATGAAGGGTTATAGATCACAATTATTACCATTATTATTTTAAAGTTCCATAACTTCTACTTCAAATGCCATTTTACCATATATTTGATGTTGTTGCCACATCAAAACAACTATTTATACAACTGATTCATTTAACAATTAACATTCACTAAAGTTTTTATGGCCCTAATATTCTCATTTTTAGATTTGCGAATTCTTCTATTTCATCTTTTATCTTTTCATACTAAAACCTAGTTAAGCTTGGATGCAAGATTTTCTCATTCCTTTAATAACTGATGATATAGTCTTGCTTCTTTTGCTCATGAACTGCATCTGTCTCAATAATGATAATATTTTAGTCATCTAAAAATTGGAAAATACTCATTAAACTGCACATGCTCTAACTTTCAAACTATTGAATTATTTGAAGATAAACTTGAACTTACAATATATTTTATATAAAGTAAATGCACAAGAAACATTACTCTATAGCAAGCCTATATAGCTCAGTATTTCACATTTTACAATGGTGCATTTTATGTGCTTATAATAACTTTTCAAAATTTAACATAAAATGAGAATGACTGACTCTGAATTCTCATCATCTATAGTACTGGCTCTTTAAAACAATGACTTTGTAAAAAATAATATATATATTATATTAATTGTATATTTTTTATAAATATAATATATTTAGAATTTATCGAGACATATCTCACATAAGTAGACACCAACTCTTCTAAGAATAATTTTGAATTTAAAAGGAATATTTTATTTTTATACAATGTTTTCTAGTTTTGAAACCATTTTTGCCTCTATTGTCCCATTTAATCCAAGATTACCATCAAGATTACTAACAAGATGACTGTCTTCGTTTTACAGAGAAAGGCACTGATTGTCAAAGCCAGTAAGTGAATTGATCATGTCTGCAAACATTTCGAGTGGCAGAATTGCCGCAAAACCACAGGATTTGTGTCTCCAAGTGCAGCGTTCTAGTTTTGGAAGGGATACTGGCTTTCTTAGCTTGGATAGCCCTAATAAACACAATAAACTGGATGGCTTAAATAATAAAAGCCTATTTTCTCACAGTTCCAGAGGCTAGAAAGTTCAACATCAATGTCCCGCATAGTTTGGCTCGGACGAGGGCACATGGCCACTTTCTTTTTGTGTCCTCACATGTCGTTACCTTGATATGTGAAAGTGGAGGGAGAGATCACTCTCTTTTCCTATTCTTATAAAGCTGAGAATCCTATTGTATTAAGATCTTACCCTTCTGGCACCATTTAACTTTAATTACCTCGTAAAAGCCCTATCTCCAGATATTGTCATTGGGCATAGGACTTCAACATGTGAGTCTAGGAGAAACACAATTCGATTCGTAGCACGTACTTTCCAAAATCTGGTCAATTATTTTTTAATTGATGCACTCTCCTAGTATCAATATCTAGAAAGGATGATCCTACCTTGAGTCTAAATAATTCATAAATCCTTGAAAACAAGGCAGTTCAGATTTATTGGAACTAAAGAAGTTTTTTTTGGAATGTTGACTCTCAATAGATAAAAATAATGAATATACTGTTTCATTAATAGCTACAAGAAATATAAAAATTAGTTGCTTTTTCTAAATAAATAATTCCAAAGAAAATTTTACATTGATTTGAAAATTGCTGTAATTGTTAATGAAGTCAAACTTTGGATCTAGAACCAGAAATAACATTTGACCCAGCAATCCCATTACTGGGTATATACCCAAAAGATTATAAATGATTCTACTGTAAAGACACATGCACATGTGTATTTATTGCCGCACTATTCGCAATAGCAAAGACTTGGAACCAACCCAAATGTCTATCAGTGATAGACTGGATAAGGAAAAGTGGCACATATACATCATGGAATACTATGCAGCCATAAAAAAGGATGAGTTCATGCCCTTTGCAAGGGTATCGATGAAGCTGGAAACCATCATTCTCAGCAAACTAACACAGGAACAGTAAACCAAACACTGCATGTTCTCACTCATAAGTGGGAGTTGAACAATAAGAACACATGGACACAAGGAAGGGAACATCACACACCAGGGCCTGTTGGGGGGTTGGGGGCTAGGAGAGGGATAGCATTAGGAGAAATACCTAATGTAGGTGACGGGTTGATGGGTTCAGCAAATCACCATGACACGTGTATACTTATGAAACAAACATGCACATTCTGCACATGTATCCCAGAACTTAAAGTATAATAAAAAAATTAGCTTTAATTTCTTTTAAGAATCAAAATCTATGAGAGTGGTAGAAGAATATATCTTGGAAACTTAGAGAAGTTTGAAAGAATTACATATCCTATAGAAAGGTTTCTCCAAAATTCGTGCGTGCCCAGTGAAAAGCAAGACAAAAAAAGGAATGGTGGGGGACGGGGAGAGAAGCACAAAGAAGATGATCACTGTAATCTGGTGGGATAGATAACACTTCTTATTTCATTATCCTAATTTTGTTTCATATTATAAAAATTAATGTTGCAAAAAATCATTTTAAAAATCATAAAAGGTATTCTGTAACAAGTAAACCTTAAGATTTTCTGATAGGTAATCTTAAATGTTTCTGATTGCTTCTGCTTATTTTCTTGACCAGATTTCTTTTGTAATTCTATTATGTGGTCAGGAAATTTCCCACCAATTATGGGGGGGACTATCTGTAATTTTAAGGGGCTTAAGAGTGATGGTATTATCCTGATGAGCTTCCTTTAGAAATTCTTTCGTACCAAAAGTAAAAAGTCTAGCTGACATTCTATGTAACTGATATGATGGGGGGAAAAAAATTAAAAAAAAACCACTATCATCAATCTTCCATATATTGCCGACGCTTATTGGTAGAAAAACTAAAGTGGATTTTCTCCCCAGTATCTCTGTAAGTATGAAAGGTTTTCACTCTTCAGCCCTCTCTTTTAACTTACATTCAAACATGACTACTGATTGCTACTTTCTGTATCAAGAAAGTGGCTCAAATGAATCACCTGTGCAATTGGAGCCATCCATAGGTAAGTGGGACTGTTGGGGAGCTATAAGCAGGTCAATGGCCTTACACCTTAGGTTTTAATGTTATTGTTATTATTTATTAAATGAGTGAATGAATAAATGAGTATTGGGTGTTTGGAATGAATATAAACAGGCACACAGGTCCGCTCACCACTCTCCAACCTCACACACATCCCTTAAAAAACCTTGCAGGAAATTCCATTTTGCAATGATTACACAAAGAACCTTCAGTTTAGACGGACAAATTCAGTCCTACCCGCATATGAGTTTGATTTAATCACAGACTAAGTATGAAGAAACATTTAAAAACATAGCTACTTTAGTGGGTCCAACTATGTGTCAAGAGTATTAAACATGTTATTTCATTTAATCCTCAGGAGGATGCCTTAGAGAGGCTGTTAATGCCTATTGTACACAGGAGAATATAGAAAAATGGGAAGATTCAGCAATTTATTGGAGTCTCAAAAATAGTAGTTAAGATGTATTCTTGAAGCCTGGGTTCCCATTAGACAACATCCTCTCCTCTCAATTGCCCCCCAAAAAAACTGCTTTTGAGTTTCTGGAGTCAAAAGAGAGAATCCAAGTAAAAACTAATGAAACAAGAATTAAGTATCAAACTTTACATCATAATGGGTTAGGTTTAATCTTTATGAATTTGAAAAAGAGTTTCTTTAACCCTATTCTATGAAGTAATACTTAAAACTATGCAAAGAATAACTAAGAGAGGGTACTTCCACACCATAGTTAAATCTTACCTCTATTATTAATTTCTCTATACAAGGCAATATGTCCCCTTCAGGTTTATATAGTATTGGCATTGCTACACTTCTTTAGTTGCATGCAATGTTATGATCATTCTATGATCTCTGCATACTATGGCCTCACGTCAATTTGCCCTAGACAGCTGTTCACTTTGAAGCAACAGCTAAGAGATTTACAATGTTCTGAGCCTCAGACCAGCTATTTCATATATATTGTCTCAGTTCATTCTCTCAGCAGACATATTGTTATTAACTATAATTAAATATTTACATATAGTTATTCATATGATAAATAAAATAATAAGTAAATCGAACTACTGCTACTTAGTGATGGAACAAGAGTAGGTGCCAGATCTATATAATATTTAATAAGCAAAGTCAAAGTCAGGGTACATAGCTACATAGCCATCAACCACAGTTTCCCAAATTTCCCTCCTTCTTGTACCACCAAAATTATTTTTGCCATATCAAGAAAACAAACTAATGCTATAATATTACTTGTACCGTTCTTAGCCAGTAGTTCAACTTTTCTCTTAAACTACTTATTTTAAAAAGGAAACTCTATATAATAATTGAAAATCAATTAATACATGAAAAGTAACCTAAAATATATATGTAACTATAAAAATGTTAAAAGAAATATTGATTACTCATTGTTGCTTGTGGGAATGTACAATGATACAGTCACCACGGAAAATAGTTTGGCAGTTTTTATTAAAGCCAAAAATGCACTTACCATACAATCTAGTACTCTTAGGCAGTTAATACCAATGTTCAGAAAAAACCATGTATAGAAATGTTTATAAAAGCTTTATTTGCCATAGACAAACACTGGAAAAAACTAAAATGTCCTTCAGTAGGTGAAAGGTTAAACAAATTTTGGTAAATACATATAACAGATACTACTCCACAATAAAAAGAAACCAGCTAATTGCTATGTGTAACAAACTAGATGAATTTCTAGAGAACTATGTAAAGGGCAAAGTCAATCTCCAAAACTGATATTCTCTGTGGGTCCAGTTACATAACATTCTGGAAGTATGTCATGATAGAAATGAAGAGCAAATGAGTGCCTGACAGAGATTAGGGTTTGATGGGGAGTAGTGGGTATGAAGTAAGTCTGGGCGGAGATAGGAGCTACAAAAGTGTAGCACAAGGGAACCTGTGGTGACACAACAGTTCTGTATCTTGATTTTGGTGGCAGTTACATGAAGCTATACATGGAATAAAATTGAATAGAAACACCCACACACACGAAAATAAGTGTGTGTATGACTGGTGAAACTTGAATCAATTCTATGGGTTGTGTGAATGTCAGTTTCATGGTGTTGATGTGCCATAGTTATGCAAGACGTTAACATTGAAGGAGGCCAGATGAAGGGTGCATAGGACCTCCGTGTACATTTTTTTTACAGCTTCCTGTGAAGCTGTAGTGACTTCAAGTGAAAAGTTTTTTTTAAAAGCTGCTCATTAGTTTGTAACCTGAAATATTACCTTTGCCACCCAGCAGCATGTGAAACACACTCTGCCACTATGGACTCTGTTATGCTGTCCCTTTTCCTTATTCACTCAACTGACAGTAGGTTCTAGCTCAGTCTAAATTTCCTCTCAATGCTACTGCTTCTGAAGTCTCCCTAATTTCCTTTCTCTAGGACAGACTTAGCAAGTCCTTTCTTTATGGTCTCACTGCATTTTATATATATGTCCATAGCAGCTGTTACATTTCTTGTATTTTTCTTTTTAGTTCTGTATCCACCTTTAAACTTCAAGAACCTTGGTGGTGTTTCTCCACTATTCTCTTTTTTTTTTTCTTTGACCTTATTATCCTCACACTACCACATTTTATTGAATGAAATCTATTTAGCCTCAATGGGAATTCTTATAAGAGATAATACCTTTAAGTATCAGTACAATTTTGCAAAGCACAATTGTGAAGAGCCCATTGGTTAAAACAGGTTTCTTAAATTCAGCATTAACGGAAATGAGTGTTATTGAAACAGGACTCCAATTAAGTGTAGGTGAACTTGTGTTTATGCGTGAGTATGCATGTGTCTATGTGAGTATACGTACACACATACACACAAAAGTGCAATAGGAATACTCTACAGATAGTCAACTAACTAGTATTATTATAAGCTCCTGTTGACATCTCTAGTTATAGACTTATTTGAACACAACCCAATGCAGAATCCCTTGATAGCATAAATGTTAAATGACAATTCCAATATGATTTTAGGCACTGGAAAAAAATAACGAAAGACATAAAGAAAGAAACAGTGATTAAATTACATATTTTGTTTTAATTAGACCTACTAGTCACTCTTTAATAGGTAACTGTGTCCTCACGTATTTAGTATGAAAATTTTAACAAGTTTATTACCACTTATCCTGAAAAATAAACAACTAAATGGGATGTTACATTGATGGTCAAATCGTTCTTTGTACTCAGTGAATTGTGAAGAATTATTTTTTGACTTAAATATACCTAGAAAAAAGTTTAGGTTTAATGATAACATCTTGCCTTTTTGCTGTTTTATTTTAGAAGATTATTTGTTTGACATTATAAAATAAGTATGTGGCTATTAAAGAAATCTGGAAAACATATAAAAGCTGCAGAAAAAATTATTTTTCATCAGCTTACTACCTAAAGACAATTAGTATTTACATTTTGACCTTAGTTTCTCTGTCACTTTCTTTCTAAACATACCTTTAAAAAAACACTGTAAGTGTTAATACATACACATTTATTCACATAGTGAAATATTTTTATTAAACATAAGCATTGCTCTTAGAGTATCACTTAAGTTTATTTTCTTATTTTTTACATTCAGTGCTTGAGAATCAACACACATAAATTATCTCACTCACAACAATTCTTCAAAGAAGGTGTTTTCTCTTTTATAGATAAGAAAACTGAGGCTCAGAAAAGTTATGGAAGATGTTCAGATTAAAAAATCTAGAAAGTGGCTATGATTCCGTGTTGTTTTGCTTACCCATCATCCCTTATACTGAGAACAGAATGCAATCCTTTCTCTTGGGGAACCACTCCTCCTTTTATCAGTTCCAGTGGTTTAGATGTGACTCACACATTCCCTGGCTTCTGGGTCTGCCCAGACGTGGGCACTCAGAGGCTGCCTTCCAAGTCCTCACAATAAGTGTGTTAGAGATGGTTACATGACCCATGCTAACTCACTTCCCGCCTTATCCAAAATCCTGGCTTCATCACTTATTAATAATTTCAGCCCTAACCCTTAAAACTTGGTGTTTTTCTCTAGTCTCTCCAGCTCCCACATTCCAGGGTGCCTTCAAGGATTTTGGATTCAACCCAATCTTCCTTAAGGGCAACCCTGAGGCCGTTGTTAAACACCTAGTTTTAAATAATGACTTTGAGCAATGACTTAAATCTTGACTAAAATCTTTCTGTAAGTAGGGTCAGTGTTTTCTTAGAAGGAAGCTGCTGATCAGTATGGCCACATATGACAGAACACAGAAAATGATGGGCAAAACTGAGCAGAGTACAAATTTGGTTTGTACCAGAATACAGACTACACATATACACACACAAGAAAATGCTGAAAGTTGTCATCAATTCTTTAGTAAGCAAATCATTAGCAATTAATTCAGGAATATGGCTGCTCCACTGTGCAGTATGCATGGAAGTTAACTGTATAATCATACCCACATTGTGCTAACTACAGGGTTTAGTTTCCATCATTCTTATCAAACTTAAATAGTGTTTATAAGTTACAAGTTACACCACCCCAGACATAGTAAGAGAGAGATCTGGCTACAGTAGACCCTCCCCGATTATATTATGAAGCAACAGTCTGAGGCCAGTGTAGACAAAACCAGAGATAGCGATGCTCAGTCTGAAAAATAAGTTACTAAAGTCATAAGATATAATATTTTTGATAATTGATCCCAACTTTTTGGAGCTATGTCTGAATGAGAATAAACAGGAAACTGAAGGAGACAACAAACTAGTGCAGCAATGATTAAGAAGATTATTTTGCATAGACACCCAAATCCATTTCTTCCTTAGATAGACCTCAACTTGCATGTGTACATTGTCTCAAAAATTGAGAAATCGTCTTGTAAGGTTTTCAATGGATCTCTTAGAATTCTCTGCTAATTTTTTTTTCAATGCTAGTTGGACTGTTTGTTTGGAGAAACTTGTGCTACCCCAGCAGCACTTAAATGCTATATTGCTTTTTTTTTTTTTTTCCCTTAATTCCTAGAGTGTCAAACTGTGTTTTTATGAATAGGAATATATCTTCACAGGAAGCAAGTCACATCTGGAGAACACTACAAGGAGCTGTATGCAAGAGAAGTGTAATCTCATCCCTTTTGTTTTGACACAACATGAACATACTAAGAAAACAGAAACAAGTGATTCTTTCACTAAAATTCATTTACATCGATTTAGCTCTTAAAGTTCTGAATGTTGGAAAAAGTGTATAGTCTGTACATTGTTACATTTTCAACAAGGAATTTCCGAATTTTTCTTGTCTTATAAATCTGATTGAAAAACTAGAAAGTAATAAGAAATTTTAAGTGCTGGGATTTAATTTTTTTTTTTGAATGCCATTTCTTTACTTTCATTTTAAGTAGAATCCCACAGGGATGTTTAGTCATTAGCTAAAAGGGTTAACATTTTATTCTGTTAAAAAGTATACATTTAATGTACAACTATATTTGATGTTCATTGACAGAGTCACCATAGGAATGATCTTGCTTTATGTACCAGTTACAAGGTTTAATATCATTATACTGTATGCAATATTAGTTTTTATTAGTCGCCATTAACAAGATGCTTTCTACTTGAATTCTCATTTACTTGTTCAATGCAAAAATTATCTTTGTAAAAGAGAAAAACACATCTTCAAGTGTCAGCTATATTAAATTAAAGAACTGTTTACCCTTCGTAAGAAAAGCATATGTATCTAAATAGGCATCTTTTACCGTTTGCATAGTAGATTGGAAATTAGCATTTTTGTTCATTTTCCCATGTATGCACAGTGCCTGGAAGAGTAATACTCCATGCATATCAGATCAGCCAGCCTACAATTTTTGTGCAATATATTATTTGGCAATCTAAAATTTGTAATTTGCATGAAATTGCTTAATTAAAATACAGTCACTCAGGGTATTAATTTCTCTGTCTGGCAGTTCAATGTACTAAAGGCGGACTACAGAAAATGTGAAATCCTGTCAGATGTAACAGTAAAATATTAACAAAAAAATTCCACTTCTGGCAACAAAGTGACAGAGCGATAATGCTTTTGCCCTGATTCCAGGTTCAAATATGAGCTTAGGTTGACATTGAAACTGACTAGGAAATTTACAATAGCAACTCTGGCTTTTTGCCAAGAAATCTGCATGGTCCTTCTTGGTGAAAACTCCTTTTGCTATAACTCTTGTATCCACACATCCTGTACATGTGCAGAATGCCCCAACACACACACACACACACACACACACACACACACACACCCCCTTTTTTTTCTTTTCTCATTCCCCTAAGTTTATTACTATTTTCCAGTAGCTTTTGTTTTTCAGTATGTGAAATCATCAGCAACCCTACTGATAAAATGATCCAATCAGTCCTTCCCAGTTGTCAAGACAACAGTTCATAATTGTACCAGCTCTTTTCATTGAAGCCAGACATTTCATAAATAGATAATTCTCTAATTGATCCAGCCAATCCTACTTTGCATACTGTGCCAAATAGGTAAACCCAATTCCTATTGCAGCAACTTTCTCCAAAGACATGCAAATGAGCTTATTTACTGCCTTTAAGAAAGAACGAAAAAATGCTGCTTTTATTTCCTATTAAAATAAACCTAGAATTTAAAACAGGTAAATAGCACTTGTGCTGCTATTATGTATAATATCTACCTATGTATACATGCTTGTATATGACATGTTATAAGTATAAAGTAGTAGCATATCATTATTTGATTTAACTCATAACAGAAATATGATAGCTTGTTGCACATGCTTATTATATGAAATGATATGCTTTTCTAAAGAATAATCTCTGTGAAGTTACAAGCAATGTGATGGCTGAGGCACCAAGGAAAGGCTTAGGAGAACTCTC